>NC_056744.1:424897338-425092338 GCF_019279795.1 Protopterus annectens | reverse complement strand
AGTATAGGACTCTTACCACCTGATGCCAGAGTATTGGCAGACTCTGATGATGATGGTGGCCAAACACAGGCACAGTCAGGGGGGTGCAGAGTTTGAATCTGATACGAAGGTTGACATTCAACCATCACCTGTAATTCCATCGGACACAGCCAGTAGACCTACACAAAACCATTCCAGGGAGCCATCAGATATTGGACAGCTGGAGGGTAAGACACTTGATCATGGCAGTGTGGTTACTGTGGCTTCAGTGCCTGTTGACTCTTGCCATAGCCAAAGTGTGGGCAAAGTGCCACGCAGGAGGTTAGGGGTGCACGAAGAAAGTCCACTTTCCATCCTACACCTGATCCTGGTGTGTCTTTCTATGTCATTTGATGTATGTTTAGGAGGTGCAGGCATGTACCAATAGGTCATCCAAAGAAATGCTTAGGGTTGTAGATGTGGCACAGGCTGGCATATGTGACTGCCACCACTGTATTGTTGATTCAATGAGCTGTTTTCTCAGGATAATGCTGTGAAGCATGGCACAGACAGTGAATATTTCGCCACATGTACAGGTAATGTACTGCAGGGCTCCCCCAGATGTAGCTAGGTACTGGAACCACAATTTCAGCACCCCAAACACATGCTTTATGATATTTCTTGTTTGAGCGTGTGCCTCATTATAGCATTCTTCATTTGGTGTGTGTGCATTTTTGATGGGTGTCATCATCCACGGTTCCAGTGTATAACCTGCATCCCCCGGTAAATGACCCTGTGGGATATCCCCCTAGTAAACATCTCATACAGTTGACAGTTGTGCCAGATATGTAAGTCGTTATAACTGCCTGGGTTGCCAGCACACATATTCAGGATTATTCCCTGAGTGTTACACACAACCTGGCCATAAATGGAGTCATAGCCTGTAATATTTATGTACACCCCTCGCTGTTCCCCAGGTAGTGGTTTGATTTTTACATGTATACAGTCTATGGCACCCAGGACTTCAGGGTATACAAGGTAAAACTCCTTGCATAGCTCTGGTTCTGTCCTCAGATGTACAGGGAACATATATGTACTCAATGGCATGTTGTAGCGTAGCATTCAGGAACTGATGGAGGATCCTGGATGCTGATGCATGTGATACCCCTAGCATGTCCCCTGTTGGTGTCTGAAAAGTTCCTGTGCTAAAAGTCTAAGTGTT
The DNA here is from genome assembly GCF_019279795.1 of Protopterus annectens. Lineage (NCBI taxonomy): Eukaryota > Metazoa > Chordata > Ceratodontiformes > Protopteridae > Protopterus > Protopterus annectens. Next base: position 425,091,158 of record NC_056744.1, on the reverse strand, counting down.
ACACATACCTTAATCTCCATTGGGATTGGTTTTCCTTGGTTTGCCCTTGCTTTCAGTTGTGGCCAACAGAGGTTGCAGAGTTCCTGTAGTGTGTCTCTATCCACCTTGTAGCATTCTACAATTTCTACCTCATGCAGGTTGTGAAAAGTTAAACTGGGTTTAAACACCCTTTTACTTTTTGAATGTGGTCTATTAGCAGCAGCATCCTCATGGAGTTGGGTCTGCTGCACATGCACATGGATAAGAGCAACAGCAGCCCCTAAAATTCTTTCAGTGTAAGCTAGTTTCTGTGGCTGTACTCAGTAGGTTTTGGAAATTGCAGGGAAATCCAGCATTGAGTCTACACGGTTGCTTTATAGCTTGCTGAATAGGTCCTCCATCTTGGATTGATTGATTAGTAAACAATTCAGCTGCTTATACTGTAATTAGCATGCCACAATGTTTACCAGTTTTGTGTGGGTTTATATAGTATTTAGAGCCACTTATGGAATACAGAACTGTGCACTATTGTGTGCATATCACTCCACAAGCCTGATATGGTTTTAGCGAACCATGCAGACTATTGAATCTGCACCAATATCTATATTTGGCAAAATTGCCATTTTAATTAAATTTAATCTATCCTCAAATGCAAAAAAATGTGATTCCAGTTTAACATTGTTTCTTTAAACATTGTAATATCTCTTTCTTATTAACTAAACTGAGTAATGATCTCATCTGGAAGACGATACTATTCCCACTAATGGTTACATTTCCTGTTATATCTGTAAAGGTTTGTTAATGATATATCAGTCTCTTGATTTAGTTTTATTTGCATTAAGCTTGAGATTATTTACCTTTCAAAATGTTGAATATGGAATTAAAACAATAAATTGATTTATACCACTCAATGTCAATAAAATATTACCTAAAATGTTAATATTTTAATTGTAAAAGTATGCTTATTTTAAAACCTTTATTGATTTTTCTGGTCCAATAGAACAAGTTCTATAGCTGCTAGTGCAAATAAAAGTGGTGACAAATGGAAACCATGCTAAGTAGCTTTATTCTATTGCTCTTTGAGAAACATGCCACAATTTTAGTATAATAATGAAAATTATTATACAAAATTGTTATATGCCCTGAGTATGAATTTGTGAATCTAAATAGCTGAGTTGTTGTTGTTTGTCTTTCAGCTTTTTCCCAGTAAGGAGTCGCCACAGTGGAACTCCGGTCCGCTAATGATTGGCAGTAGATTTTTTTACGAAATGCCGAGGTGCCAGCTCGATGCCCAACCTTCAACGAAGGCATGTTCATTTACGTACGCATGTCTTTTGAACGCTACCCAACTGCGGGGAGGACATGCAGACTCCACACAGAAGGCACTCCCACTAAAACCAACCAAGTAAAATGTTTTTCTAGACATAGAATTAATAACTCTAAGCTAAATAGATTCACATAATCAGAGTTAGAATTCCTTTATTTCATCTTGGTTTCATCTTTTAATTATAAGCCCTGTTTATTACTCATTAATTTAAAATGTCATTATTGGTGTCAATCAGAGCATTTTATGTTCAAAGATTTAATGAGATGGGTCTGTAGGATAAGCAATAAACCTGCTTCTTATCTTGTTTCACTATCACTAATGTCAATGTGCAGCTATATGAGAAAGAAAAAATATTATTATTCTGTACATGAAGAAAGGCTGAAACTGATTTTAGCAATCATATATCAGTGTGAGATTCTGTCGGTCTTGCATGTATATGGTATTATTCCGGCCATCTCTGCAGCTGTATTATTTTAAATGCATTCACGTGGACTTTGGAAGGTGTGTGGTATTTTTATTAGATAATATATTTTTCATATGTTTCTTTACAAATATATTAACAATTTCTTATCTAAATTTTTAGTTTCTTTTTTATTAATCATTTCAAAATATATCTTGAAGGCATGTAAAATATATTGTGTCAGAAAAAAAATTCTAATCCTTGGAATTTAACTTTTTGTGTTGTCTTGTCTTATCTTATCTTATCTTATCTTATCTTTCTTACCTTACCTTACCTTATCTTATCTCATGTTATTAGTTTGTTAACCAGGTAGGTGAGCTGGTCCACAGCCCCTTTTCCGTCATGACCTAGATACAGTAGTATAAGTCAGTAGTGGAACAATAATTCAGTGCTGTTTAACATGGAGTGAAACAGATGCTTAACACAGCTGCAATAAAAGTAATAATATGATAGAATAGTGCAGTAATGGAATGGAATGCTGTTTGACGTTTGAAAGCAGTATAAATGACAATGAACAATCATTAGAATTAGTAGTGCTTAAATTGTTATATGTAGTGAACAAACTTGAAAGTAATTAGTAGAAAAAAATATAGATTAGCAACAACTGTTGTTGTTGTGTCTTTCGGCTTTTCCTGGTTAGAGGTCGCCACAGCGAACTCCAGTCCACTAATGATTGGCAGTAGTTTTTTACGTGCCGATTTGCCAGCTCTGATGCACAACCTTCAATGAAGGTACACCCATTCACGCATGTCTCCACACAGAAGACGCTTTAGCTGAGAATCGAACAAGACAACGTCTTACTGTGAGGCGACACCGCTACCGCAGCACCACCACCGCAGTCAGCAACAATTATATATTGGAAAGTAACTTAAGATGAACAAATGTTTTAGTCAGTATTATAGCAAAATAGCAGATAAAGTTTAGAGTGAAAATATATGAAGAGTAAGTATTCATATTGACCAATAAAGTAGATTATAGTAGTTTTAACCTGCTTTTTGAAAACAAGTACAGTTAACTTCGCTATGTAGGTGTTCACTTACAGAACATTTCAAGGACTTTAGGCTTTGATTATTCTTCATTTCACTTGAAAGAATATTCCATATGGTGGGGCCCCATATTTGAGAAGGGTATTTCACCAATAATATTCTTGAACCCTGGTCAAGACAGTGTTGGAGTCTCATCATGTGTATTTCTTAGCCAGTAGGCAACATTCTTAGTAGTAACCTTTTCAGTTGCAGACAGTATCCAGCTATGAGGATTTTATAAATCAAGGTGACATGCAGTGAGAGTGCACTTTCTGTAACAGGAAGCTAATTACCTTGATTTAGTAGGTTACAGTGATGCATAATCACGTCTGTGAGCAGAGCTAACTTGACTATTTTAGCTTCAGTGGTTTGTAGTTTTTGTGTGGTCTGAGCTGAGTGTGAAGTGAGCAAGGGAAGACCGTTTCCTAGTTTTTGTATAAGAATACTTTTAGAAGTGGTCAGCTGGGCTTTAGGGGTGGGTAGCAGGTTTGAGCTGTGGTAGTAGAGTTTCATTTGGGATAAAACCTTTGAGGTGATATTTTTTAGAATGGAGGGAGAATTTAAATTAGGGGTCTAAAATGAAGCTTACAGTGGATATAAAAGTTTAAACAGACCTGTTAAAATGCCAGGTTTTTGTGATATAAAAAATGAGACCTCAATAAATCATTAAAAAACTTTTCCCACCTTTAATGTGACCTATAACCTGTACAATTCAATTGAAAAACAAATCTGTTAGGGGAAAAATATAAAAATAAAAAAGACAATAATCTGGTTGCATAAGTATGCACTCCCTTAAACTAATACTTTGTTGAAGCACCTTTTGATTTAATTACAACATTCAGTCTTCTTGGGTAGGAGTCTATCAGCATGGCATATCTTGACTTGGCAATATTTTCCCACTCTTCCTTGCAAAAGTGCTCCAAATCTGTCAGATTGTGAGGGCATCTCTTGTGCACAACCCTCTTCAGGTCACCCCACAGATTTTCTATTGGATTTAGGTCTGGGCTCTGGCTGGGCCATTCCAAAACTTGAATTTTCTTCTGGTGAAGCCGTTATTTTGTTGATTTTGATGTATGCTTGGGGTCATTGTTGAAAGGTGAAATTCCACTTCATCTTCAGCTTTCTAGCAGATGCCTGAAGGTTTTGGACCAAAGTGACTGGTATTTGGAACTGTTCATAATTCCTTCTACCTTGACTAAAGCCCCAGTTCTAGCTGAAGAAAAGCAACCCCAAAGCATGATACTGCCACCACTATGCTTCACTGTGGGGATGGTGTACTTTTGGGGATGCGAAGTGCTGTTTTTGCGCCAAACGTACCTTTTGGAATTGTGGCCAAAAAGATCAACCTTGGTCTCATCAGACCATAACACATTTTCCCACATGCTTTTGGGAGACTCGATGTATTATTTTGCAAATTTTAGCTGGGCCTGGATGTTTTTCTCTGTAAGAAAAGGCTTCCATCTTGCAACCCTACACCATAGCCCAGACATATGGAGAATATGGGAGATTGTTGTCACATCTAGTACACAACCAGTACTTGCCAGAAATTTTTGCAGCACCCTCAGTGTTGCTGTAGGTCTCTTGGCAGCTTTCATGACCAGTTTCAGTCTTGACTTTTCATCAATTTTGGAGGGACGTCCAGTTCTTTGCAATGTCACATTTGTCCCATATTTATTTATTTATTTTATTTTATTTTATTTTACATTTGTTGACCGGGAAAGACCGACTGGTAATAAGTCCTTTTTCAGTGGTGGCCCAGGGAGAAAAGCTCCAGTTACATCAGAGGTTAATAAATCAACATAAGACAAGGATTACATATACATATTTAAGAACAAAGCATAACAGAATTAAGCAGTTGTTATTCAGTGATCTGTGTCTCAGCAGAAATAATCAGAATAATGCAATATTGTAGAGCATTTATAATTATCGTTATTTGGAAGTGGGAGAGGAGATGTGGAAGAAGAGTGAAGCTAGAGGACAGAGTCGAATAAGAATAAGTGTAAAGAATGACTATGAGGGAGGAACTTTGACTAGGGGTGAGACAGGATAGGATGGGGTAGGATTAGCCTGGGGTGTCATAGTGGCAAGCCCAGTTAGTTTGTAGGTGTGTTTTTAAAGATTTCTTGAAGTGAGATAAGGATGTTGCAGCTGTTATATTAGTGGGCAGAGAGTTCCATTGTTTAGCAATATAGTTAGAATAGAGGAAGGCCTCTGCAGAGTTATTGGATTTAGTGACCTGAAAAAGCGGTTTGTTGTTGGAGTGTAGAACCCTAGTATTAGTGTGAGAGTGTATTAGGTTTTGTAAGGCAGGGTTTTTTTCAGGGTGGTAGAGTATCTTACAAGTTAGTATGAGCTGGTTATAGAGAAGGAGATGGGGGAGTTCAAGCCAGTTAGGATGTTTAAGGGCTGAGCAGTGGTGAGTTTTGTAAGGACCGTTGGTGGCGAATTGTGCAATTTTGTTATAGCAGGTGTCGATTTTGGATAAGTCTGACTTTCTGAGATTAGTGAGGATGGGATAGGCATATGGAAGTGTGGTGATGAGATGGGTTTCCGCTATTTTAGCTCTAGTACTATTTGTGAGAAATGCTTTGTTTCTATATAGTTCCCCCCATTTGTTTGTGTACTTTCTTTATGGTGAGTGAGATGTGAGGATCAAACTTCATGTTGCAGTCAATTTGTCCCATATTTATTTATTTATTTTATTTTATTTTATTTTACATTTGTTGACCGGGAAAGACCGACTGGTAATGAGTCCTTTTTCAGTGGCGGCCCGGGGAGAAAAGCTCCAGTTACATCAGAGGTTAATAAATCAACATAAGACAAGGATTACATATACATATTTAAGAACAAAGCATAACAGAATTAAGCAGTTGTTACTCAGTGATCTGTGTCTCAGCAGAAATAATCAGAATAATACAATATTGTAGAGTATTTATAATTATCGTTATTTGGAAGTGGGAGAGGAGATGTGGAAGAAGAGTGAAGCTAGAGAACAGAGTCGAATAAGAGAAGTGTAAAGAATGACTATGAGGGAGGAACTTTGACTAGGGGTGAGACAGGATAGGATGGGGTAGGATTAGCCTGGGGTGTCACAGTGGCAAGCCCAGTTAGTTTGTAGGTGTGTTTTTAAAAATTTCTTGAAGTGAGATAAGGATGTTGCAGCTGTTATATTAGTGGGCAGAGAGTTCCATTTTTTAGCAATATAGTTGGAATAGAGGGAGGCCCCTGCAGAGTTATTTGATTTAGTGACCTGAAAAAGCGGTTTGTTGTTGGAGTGTAGAACCCTAGTATTAGTGTGAGAGTGTATTAGGTTTTGTAAGGCAGGGTTTTTTTCAGGGTGGTAGAGTATCTTACAAGTTAGTATGAGCTGGTTATAGAGAAGGAGATGGGGGAGTTCAAGCCAGTTAGGATGTTTAAGGGCTGAGCAGTGGTGAGTTTTGTAAGGACCGTTGGTGGCGAATTGTGCAATTTTGTTACAGCAGTTGTCGAGTTTGGATATGTCTGACCTTCTGACATTAGTGTGGATGGGATAGGCATATAGAAGTGTGGAGATGAGATGGGTTTGTGCTATTTTAGCTCTAGTACTATTTGTGAGAAATGCTTTGTTTCTATATAGTCCCCCCAGTTTTTTGTGTACTTTCATTATGGTGAGTGAGATGTATCAAACTTCATGTTGCAGTCAATTTCTACACCTAGGAATTTGGTGTCTGTGACTGGAGAGATGATTGTTTTGTTGTTGGAAAGTATGGTAAAGGAGGGTGGAGGAGAAGAAGAGTGATTAGTAGGGTGGAAAATGAGAAGATTGGTTTTCTTAGGCTTAAGTATTAATTGGGAGCTGGTAAGCCATTTTTCCATGGAGATGAAGGAGGCTTGTGTTTGGACTTGCAATTCTTGGAGGGAAGGAGAAGAGAAGATTAGTGTTAAGTCATCTGCATATTGGATGACTGAGGCTTTTAGGGTAGAAGTATGGAGCTTATTAGTGAATATAGAAAAGAGTACAGGTCCAAGGATGGAACCTTGGGGCACTCCTAGAGTGACAGGTAATAGTGGAGAGAGTTCTTGCTTCCATTGAACTGCTTGCTGCCAACCTAAGTAGCTTTGGAAACAGGACATCATAGTGTCACTAAGATTTAGTTCAGAAAGGGAGTTAATCAGCTTGTGGTGGTTGACCATATCAAAAGCCTTGGAGAGGACAAGAAAGACAGTGGAGACATAGTCACCGTTGTTTCTGTGGTTATTAATTGTGTGGGTGAATGACATAAGTGCAGTTGTGGTGCTGTGGTAGGGCCTGAAGCTATGTTGAGTATTTGTGAGAAGATTGTGAGTGTTGAGGTAGGCCATGAGTTGTATGTGTACATATCTTTCAAATATTTCGGACAGAGGTGAGAGTATATCTATGGGGCGATAATTTGTTAACTCTTTAGAGTTACCCCCTTTGTGGAGAAGTATAATGTATGATATTTTCTAGATATATGGAAGTAAATTTTCAGATATTGAGTGGTTAATAAGAATGGACACAGGATAAGAAAAGGCATCAACAACTATTTTCAGGAATTCTGCTGGTAGTTTGTCAGCAGCTAAGGTGGAAGGTTTTAGTTCTGTCAGTTGTTTCTTAATAAAGTCAGTAGAGACAGGTTGAAATGTTAAGCCATTGATATCATTGTGGTACATGGGTAGCTGTGTCAGGGGTGGACAGTCTTGTGCATTAGCAAGTGCAAGAATGGATTTGGTGAAGAATTTTTTAAAAGTTGTGGCAACATTGAGGTAGTTATCAGTTATGGTTGGAGTGGGAGCTCCTGATTTTCCAGGATGGAGAATGTTATCAATAGCTGTCCAGAACTTTTGGGGTTATTCTGGTGTTTGGTTTGTATATTATGGTAGAAGTTAATTTTGTCAGATTTAACATATTTTTTTTGATTTGTTACAGAGCTGAAGATATACCTGCTTGTCTATATGGGAACTGGTTTGGTGCCAGTGGGTCCAAGCTTTGTCTCTGGATTTCAGAAGAGACCTAGTCTCTTTACTCATCCAGGGAGCATTATTGGATTTTACCCTGATGGTTCTTGGGGGGAGGCTTGGGAGTTTAGGATGTTTAAGAAGGTAGAGTTGAAGTACTGTACAGCTTCATTAAGGTTGAGTTTTTTAAGGATAGACCAGTTACAAGTTTTTATTGCATTAATAAAGGTAGCTTGGTTGAAGTTTGTCTTGTTTCTTATTGTTTGGTAAATTGTGGGCTTTCCTTGATAGGTGCAATGTCTTATTACAAAAGTTGGAAGGTGGTCGCTTAGGCTATCAGGGAGGCATCCAGATTGCCTGATTAATGATGGCTTGTTTGTCAGGATCCAGTCACATATTGACTGTCTTTTGGTAGATTTGTCAATTCTAGTGGGATATTGGATGACGTGGGAAAAGCCATAGAGGTTGGTGAAGTTGGTGGGGGAGTAAGAGTTGTAGGTTAGCCAATTGATGTTGAAGTCCCCCAAGATGATAGTTTCGTGTTGGAGACTCTCAGATGCCCAGTTAAATAGGGTCTCCAGTATGGAAGTGTTGTTCCCAGGAGGTATATACCAGCCAATTATAATGATACTTTTCTTGGGGTGAAGAATTAGCTTAGCTGTTATGATGTCTGTATTGGTTAAATCTGTCATGTCTATATTTAGGTTTTCTAAGTTTAGTTGCTTTTTGAAATAGTATAGCTACACCTCCTTCTTTCTTGGATGTACAATAATTTCGTATGATATTATTGCCAGGTGGTAGAATTTCATTATTGGAGGTGGTGGGTTTAAGCCAGGTTTCAGTGATTAATACTATGTTAAGAGAATAAAGGGAAATATTTGCATGAAGGTCATGGACTTTATTAATAATGCTTCTAACATTCATGTTTAGAATAAAAAGGTCATTCGGATTTCTAGGAAGTTGGAATGAGTTAAGAGATAGATTTTGATTTGTTGATTGGGTGCTGTTATCAGATGGGCCTGGATTAGGGTGGATGTCTCCACTTAAAGAGAGTTTGGCAGTGATGTCTATATTGGTTTTGATAAGGTAAGTTATATACCTGTCATATTTGGTGGATAGATTATTGGAATGGTCAGAAGGTAGAGTGAGTTTAATGGTATAAGGATAGATGTGTGCATGTAAGATGGATGGGGAGAATGAGAAGTGGTGATGTGGAGTTGTGAGTAGTAGATGAGACATTGTGAGGTAATTTATATACCACAGTTAAGGCCAGATGAGGATGTTAATCCAGGTGAACTTTAGATTTGGTCTATCTACATACTGCAACATCAGGACTTCATATAGACAATTTTTGTCAATTTGGTGATTGATCCAATAACTTGTTTTTTACAGGGGCCACTATTGCCTAGATCCAAGATTGGATTAATGTGATACAAGGACATGGTACTGCACTTACACATATTCTTTACACTTCATGTTTGCTTTTGGTTTGTACACATGTGCAGCTAGTTTTTGGACTTTGGGTGGTATTTTTAAAGTCTAAGGTTCTATACTCAACATTGATTTTCAACTGCAATTAACCCTGTTTTTTCATCTATTGCCAATTTAATACAATGGATCTAAATCGGATTCTGGCCGGGCTTTCTTCAGATAAGGAAGATTTGGGTGTCTTTGGTATTGGGGAGCGGGATAATGATAATAACATAAATATTATTGAAAATCCACAAACTCATTGTGATAGGCTATTTCAACAACTTAATATGAACATGAAAGTGTTAAGATCTAATGTTTGGCTCCTCAAATTATTTAAAGTGTACATGGTCAAAGGGATAACTCCCAGAGGGCTCAGAGTTAAATCCAGCCACTAGTCACAGAATTGGATGAGCAACTAACCAGTGAATGGTCGGCAATACAACAACATTGTTCTATGAGATTTGTGTAAACATTATCTAGATACTATGAACGAAGCATTGATAAGGAAATTACCAATGTTAGTAAATTATGTGAGGAAAGTAATCAGTATACGGATCAACCTTTTAATTCTACCCAATTGACCAAACTTAGTTCGGACTTATTAACTTTTGAGCAACAGCTCAGAGACAGGAAACTCAAAAAATTTCAAAGAGATCAAACTGATTATGACAAAGGTCACCCTTTTCAACATACCAGACATGTTAGATTTGAAGGGGGGGAATAGCAAAATTAACACCACCCCTAAACGGAAACGTCCCAAGTCCATTCTTAGAAAACATAGTACATATATGGATTCATCTGGGGCAGATTCTTCTTCTGGTACAGATTTGGATACACAGCAGACCCCAGATTCTCCCACTCCTAAACGCAACAATAGTACTGTCCCTTTAGGCCTTACAAAAGGGGAGGCAGAAAACATCGGAAAAATAAAAAGTTTGGAGGGATTGATGGAACTTCTGATGAACAAATAAGCATTGGGTCTAGTATAAATGTATTAAACATCTCTGATGTAACATAATTTTGTTTGTGTTTGTGTCTTTCAGCTTTTCCTGGTTAGGGGTTGCCACAGCGGAACTCTGACCCGCTAATGATTGGTAGTTGATTTTTATGTGACAACCTTCAACAAAGGTATGCCCATTCACGCATGTCTCCACGCAAATGACGCTCTAGCTGAGAATCGAACCGGACAGCGTCTTACTGTGAGGTGACAACGCTACCGCATCACCACCACCACGGTAACATTATCTGATTCACAAATAACTCTGTTAAACAAAGGTTTTTCTTTTATACCAGTTTTTTTTTTGTTCCAGAAGATATATTAGCACAGGATGCAATAGCATTTTGTAGATTGCTCAATCTTCAACTGTATTTTCAGGGTAATACTTCTATTTGTTCAACTGTGGATACATTTAAATACCACAAATCCACCTTTGTCCCACCAATGTATCCTTGTGTGAGTCTTTTTCAAAACAGTGTACTCAAGGATCTACACTTTATTTCCAGTATGACTCACCCAAGGCCTAATAATCTCTCAAAGTCTGATATGTTAACTTTACAGGAACTTTCTAATAACAAGAACTTGGTAATCATTTCTGCAGACAAAGGTGGTGCTGTGGTAGTCATGAATTGGGTACAATATGATGCTGAGGCTCAGAGACAATTACATGATGCTAGATATTATACCAAAATGCCTCTTGATCCATCACCTGTTTAAACAACAACTTGAAAAATTTTTGGAATCAGCTGTAGAGAATGGCATCATTACAGAAAACACCAAACATCATCTCACAGTGTCAGATCCGAACAGTCAATACATTTATTTCTTACCAAAGATTCATAAAGACCTTCATAATCCTCCTGGTCGACCAATTGTGGCAGGCAATGTTTCTTTGACTGAACCATTGTCAGAATTTTTAGCCCAACATCTAAAACCATTATTGAGATGGGTAAGATCCAGAATTCAGGACACCACAGAATTATTAGGGATTATAAATGAAATGCAAATTGAGGATCACTGGTTGCTATGTACATTATTTGTCTGTGCATTATATATAAATATACCACACTGGGCAGGGTTTGATGCCATTGAATACTGGTTACAAAAATCAGGTCTATACAAACCCAGCTTTAACACTTTACTTATCTGTCTGACGGAACAAGAATGTTTTCTTCTATGGTCAACAATGTTACCTCCAAGTGCGGGGTACTGCAATGGGGGCATCCTTCACCCCATATATGCAGATCTGTACATGGCTTACATAGAGGAACACATTATTTATGATGTTACACATAATATTTACTTGGGGGAAATTGATATATGGCGTAGGTACCTGGATGATTGCTGGATGGTGTGGAGGTCTGATGTTGAATACCTCATGGAATTTGTGGGGTATCTCAATGATAACAAGTGGAGTTTACAATTAACCATCAATTATCACTCATGCAAAATTACTTATTTGGATGTACTCATTTGTAGGAATGATAAATACCCATAATATAACACTTTACTCGACGCATCCAGCTTTCATCCAACCTATATCACAAAAAAATATTCCCAAGTCTCAATTTATTAGGATGAGACGTATCTGTTCAGACGAAAACGTTTGAATTATTTCGCAAAGATTTTGCTCATAGGTTTCAGGAAAGAGGTTACAGCATGGGCTATGTACACACGGCAAGCAATCATGCTGCCAATTTGGATAGAGGGGACCTTCTTAAATATAAACATAAATTGCAACATAAAAACAACACCTTACGGTTTATCACCACATATGGTAGGAATACCAACAGAGTCATTGATGCCATCAGACAACATTGGAATATCCTTTTAGCAGATAATTTTTTGTCACAACATTTAGCTGACACTTGTAAGTTTTCATTTAGGAAAGGAAGGAATCTTGGATCTTATTTTAATCATTACAAGCATCATCATGAACCACCACACCAGAACATGATTCAAACTTCCATTTCTGGGGATAAGCTAATTGGCTGTATGCCATGTGGCCACTGCAGCCATTGTAAACATGTGTTGAAGACCAAACAATTCTCTAGCAGTAATTGTGGGACTATATTTGATATAAGTTTTTTTGCAAACTGCAGTACAGATTGAATTATATATCTGGGTAGTTGTAGATGCATGCATTTTATATTGGACAGACATCCAGACCCCTCAGATTACATATTTCTGAACATCTTAGTGATGTCAAATAGTCTTAGTGATGTCAAATGTAAAAGGATGAGTAATGCCCTATACGAACACACTTTAAAACATACCACAGCAACATTTCATTTTACTATCGTTATTAAGATAGTAGGTGATAGAGCTAACAAATCTGGCTGGCACAGCAAATTAAATGCTAAAGAGAAAAAATGGATTGTAAAGTTAGGTGGATTGTTCCAGTCTGGTCTAAATGAATATTTATGAGCTCACTAATTAAATTTCTTGACTAATTATTTGTATCTGTATATAAGGACTACAAGATGTTTGGCATATCAACACTGATGAAGGCTAGGTTAATTCCATAGCCGAAACCAGTCTGTTATTTTCTTGTTTTCCATTAAACAATTTTTACACATCTCACAGATGCTGGCTATTGCTTTTGGCTTGCTTGTGAGGTAAAACAATGGGGTGCAAACTGTGGTAAGTGGTAATGTGAGTAAGTAGTAATAGTGTTGTTAGTAGGATTGATGATGTGTAGATATTGGTGTGGAACATGATTTGATGGTAATGATGTAGGTGTATGTAAGTGTATGTTAGCTATGAGTGTTCTTCGTTAGGAGTGAAGTGTGTATTGGTTAGAAATGCTGTGTGGGTGTGGTAATTACCTGCTTAGGGTATTAACACCTATAATAAGAAGGACTGATTAGAGTGTTTGCAAGAAGGGATATGTTGGGAGTGGGGTGGTGCTATTGAGATTGCTGTGTATTGTGACTGGAAGGAGGGGGTGGATTGGCTTGTAGAGTATAAGTCTAAGGAAAGTGAGGGTGGATGAGAATGGGGGTAGGCTAGGGGAGCGGAGTGAGCCCGAGCATAGCAAGGGTAAATGGAGCGGGATAGCACAAGTCTCTGTGAAGCTGCTTGGCTAGAAAAACTATCTCCCAAGTAAGTAACCAGGGCCAGAGAGGAGCCAAAGGGTAGGTAAAGTAGCTGGGAGAATGGCTTATGGAGAACTACATATTAGTCTGTAGAAACAAGCTACAGTGGGAAAAACTAGTAGGTACAGGATTATAAGAGCAGAAATGGAGAAAGCTATACAGTCTAATGTTGGTGAGGTAGGACCTACAGTTGGGAAGGAAGCTTCCAGTCAAAGGTGGGAAAAACATAAAAGATGAATGAGACAAAGCAGTAACACTAAAATGATAAAAGAAACAGGGGGAAACTACAAGGGTTTTTCTAGGCAAGAGATCTGGGTAACTGCCATTCCTGGTAGAGTGCTCTCATTACAAAATGCTGATAACAGTTGAACATTCATTAGTTTAAGGAGAGACCAATGTATGACATACTTTGTTACACAATATATATGTGCAGAGGGTTCTTCTGATAGCAGATTTGGGACTTTGGTCTTGTGGGGAATTGGGTATTTTCTCCACTTTTTGATGACTGTCTTCACTGCGTTCCATGGTATATGCAATGCTGTGGAAATTTTTTTGTATCCTTCTCCTGACTGATAACTTTCAACAATTAGATCCCTTTGATGCTTTGTAAGCTCTCTGTGAACCATGGCTTTTGCTGTAGCAGACAACTGAGTAAATGCCAGAAAAATCCTACTAGGACAGCTGAACTTTAGGGTTAATCAGAGTCTCTTTAATTGATGGCGGGTGTGTACCCAAGAAGACTGAATGCTGTAATTAAATCAAAAGGTACTTCAACAAAGTATTAGTTTAAGGGTGTGTACACTTATGCAACCAGTGTACTGTACGTTTTTTATTTTTGATATTTTTTCCCCTAACAGATTTGTTTGTTTTTCACCTGAATTGTACAGGTTATAGGTCACATTAAAGGTGGGAAAAGTTTTAAAATGATTTATCGTGGTCTCATTTTTTATACCACAAAAACCTGGCATTTTAACAGGGTTGTGTAAACATTTTATATCCACTCTAGATACTTCTGTTGAGCGGTATTTTCATTGTCATCCTTGAGAAGAACAGAGGGCAGAAACCAAGTTTCCTGTGTGTAGCAGGAAGCATTACATTAGTTTTGCTAGCATTTAATAAGAGTTTGTTATTATACACCCAGGAAGTTAGACTTGAGATAATTGTCTGACATTTATGTTGTAGTGACTGATGTTAACAGTACTGGATTTCATCATTCACATATCATCTGCATACATAACCAGAGTCCAGTAGTCATATTATAAATGAAGATGGAAAACAGAAGAGAACCAAGGACAGATCCCTTGGAAAGTCCAATATTTAGAGAACCATATTCATATAGTGAAGCAACTGCATAAACATGGAATGTTCTTTCTTTCAGGTAGCTTTGCAACCAGTGGATTGTGTTGTTCCCAAAATTTAGTTTGTATAATTTGTGTATGAGGATGTTGTGGTTTACTGTCTCAAAGGCCACAGTCTTGTCAATAAATACTCCAAAAGAGATAAGGCCATTACTTATATATTGTTCCATAACATGCTGGCAACTGTAGTAATGGTACTTAAAGAGTTACTAAAGCCATGCTGTTGGTCACAGATAAGGTCATATTTATTTATATGTTGATGTCACTGTTTATAAAATATTTTAAAGTGAAGTATTTTAGTGAGTGGACATAGGATGGGTATGGGTCTGAAATCCTTTAAGTTTGTGGGTTTACAGACCTTAGGTAGGGGACTAATGACAAAATGTTTGAATGCTGAGGGGTCCTTCCCAGTAGTAAGCGAGAGATTAAATATATGTATGAGAGACTTGTCAATGATACTGGCTGCTAAACTGAAAAAGGAGGGGTGAAAGGTATTAAATTTTGACCCAGATGATTTTAGGTTTAGTAAGGCTTTTTCAGTTTAAAAGTAATTGCTGAACAGTGAAAAGGGGCTGTATATTCTAAAAGACAGTATAATTGTGGATAATTACTGTTGTTATTTGAGAGATTAGTGGAAGAGGGGTAAGACGTTCTAATGTCTTGTATGGTAGAGAATGTTCGAAATGTCCTGTTAGGTGCTTATTTCTTTCCAGAGTAGCTTTGGTTGTGAAGAAAAGTTCTGTTGTCTGTCTCTTAGGTGGAGGGCCTTTGCACTGATTTTGTCAATAATAGTAGTTTTTCTAAGTTAAAGGTATTCCTGATGCAGGTGGTCATTGCTGGGATTAGATTTCCAGGACTGCCATGCAACATGGTTTGCCTAATTTTCTCCCAATAATTTCATGTTTGCTGGCATTTATAGTACTAGCTGAAGAAAGTTTATGGTTTACATTAAGCGAAACACTCCTACCTTTCCTGTCATTTCTGTAATTATGACAACTAACACAACCACTAAGAACTATTGGTTTGCTAATGTCTGGAAACCATGTTTCTGTAATTACTAAGACATAAAAGTTACCCCTATCTAGGACTGCATGTTTTTTTCTTTTTTTTTTAACTTCTGCTTAAATATTTTAAGTTGCACTTAGAATGACCTGTTTAGTGATATTTTTCTGTTTACATCTTTTAGTTTTTTTTTTCTGGGACTTAAGTCTTGTAGCTTCATTTGCAGTTGTGGGAAGATTGTGTGTATACATTGCACTGTACTTCCGTCTCCATAAATAGAATTAACTATAAAAGCTAGCTGTTTGGATTTTGAATCCAGTCTGAAGAATCAGTCTTGTATATTCATTTACAGTTGTGGCAGAACAGTGAACTACTGCCAGGTTTGAGTCTTATTTAGTCATTTATTATTGCAGTGTTTCCATAAATAGTGTTACTGGTGGATTTCTGCATAGTATGATGTCTTAGACAGTGATAGACCTACAGTAGTGAGAGTATTGTAAATTCTGCTCCAGAACTGGTGCTTCAGTGCTTTTATAGTTGTTTATATTCCAGTTCTGCTGCCAGACTCTTATATTCTGCTTATTTACTAGCTTAAAGTTGCATTCCAGTGCCTTTCTGTTCCCCTGTTCTTTGTGCCTCCCCCAATGAGGCATTAAGCTACAGTTTCTGAAATTCTAATCTATCTAGGGTCATTGACCTGTAGCTTCTTGCAGCTTGATTTTTTTTACCAACCTTTCCACCCTTTTGCTGTTATGATTTTAAAAGGATGTGTCTCTGGCCTCAGTCCTTATGGTACTCTGATTTCCAAAGTCCCTCCCTATTCTCTTTCACTGCTATTGGCTGTTGAATAATCATTTTAAGTACTCCTCCCACCCATTGTTTTCCACAGATCTATAATACTAAGTTCCACACAGAAAACTAGTATTGCTCTTGATAAACCCTCTTACTACATATTTTCTCCTGCTCATTTTCCTAGAGCTCCCATCTGCTTGGCACCTCTGAGAGGGGCCTGGATTAATTCAGCTCCATCCTTGACAGATAACAGATTTATTTTATTATACTGCACTTCCATTAACTCTGCTAGAGTTCTACTGCTTTATTTTTACATTTTTTTATTTTGCACTTTAAATCATTTTAAACATCCCCAATACTTGAAACTGCATTGTTCAGTTAGTTTGGTTAAGTTGTTTTGTAGTAACATTACACTCTAAAGCAATCTTTTTGCGTTTTTAGTGGTTTTATATCAAGAGTTCAGGGATAGTCCATCTAGTGGCAGTAGGTGGTGCCCTGGATTATCTGAGATGGATAACAAATAAGAAAACTGCAAGTCAGGGACTTAGTTGTATGTCATTGAATTACACTTTAGAGCCCTGTTTGCTATGATTTCACATTAGGAAGTTCAGGATAATCCAGCTTCTGGTAGAAGGTGTTTACCTGTTTTCTGTGTATTTCTCTATAGTTGGAAGCACTCCAGGTGAGCTCAAAATGTAATTGTTTATTGGCTAATGTGCACAGGAGTCAGATTTAGCTTTTTTGTTTGCTATAAATTAGGCATAGAGCCACTCACCTTACAGCGGTGGTTGGCAGTGCTGTACAGAACCAAATGCTTAGACAGTAAAATTTACCTTTAAAACTATATTAGGACTGTAGTCTGTAACTTGTAACAGTGAAACATTGCACTGAGTTAAATGTTGGGCTGCTAGCTTGTGCATTTAAACTGCACTAATACCACATCCTAGCACTATCCAACATCTTCTCTTAACCCTAGAAACCACCCCAAGAGATCCCTGAATAACCAAGTCTATAAACGGGTCTATATTAGTTCACTGAAATGCGATTTCAGTGAACACCTAAACATCAACCACACTTCAGCGAAAATCATTACAGCAATTTGCTGAATTTACCAAGGGCAAGTAAATACTTCTCCTGTAGTACAGCAGACCAACATGTAAGTAAATCGAACCCACCCAAGTGGGGGTTTTCACTTTCCACACCCCCTAACTATATATACCAACTCCAAGATCGTACTACAGTGGAGAAAAGGGCAAAGTTGGGTAGTTGGTCAACTACTTCTTTGCCCTTGGTAAATTCAGAGAATCACTGAAACTATTTTCATTGAAGTGTGGTCAATGTTTAGGTGTTTGCTGAAATCGCATTTCGGTGAACTAATATAGACCCCCCCTTAAGCCATAATAGACCACCCTAATACAGGTCTGGACAACATAGATACACTTTTTCCAAATGTCTCTGCGGCCAGCTTGGTAGATATGGGCATCTTGATACAATGTAGCAATTGTCTCATGTTCTCAGGCAGACTTTTAATCCTTAAACACAGTATGTGAGAGATGTACATGCACAACTTCTTTGGAGGCAAAAATCTCGATTACAAACAAGGTTGTCAAGAGCCTAAACATTACATCCTCCACACACTGCTCACCACACACATGGACCATCTTATGCTGATGCACTTAAAAGTAACCTTCTCAAACATCAGAGTCCTTCTAAGCCAACAAATGACAATGCCTGTCTTCAGCAATCTCTAAAGCACACACCGAAAGGAACAACAAACACAGCACATAACCTACACCCAATGACCCACAACGATGGAAGCTCATAAAGCAAGAAAGCACTTTAACTAGGACTCTTGTCATAGGGGATTCCATTGTACAAGACACAGCTACTCCAATCAGCATGCTAGATAAGGAGAAGGTAACAGTCAACTGCTTACCTGGAGCCAGGATCTACAAATCATGCATGCACTCGAGTCACTGCACCACAGGTACAAATATGATTTAGAATTTTCCATCCAAATGTCAAGTTTTTATTTCAATAGGGTTAGGGATGAACTTTGTTTTTCATGTATGGGGAGCCTATTCCATAGTGCGAGGATACTTTGGACAGATATCTGTCTCACCAGCACAATTATTTTTGTTTTGCATATGTGCAATAAATTCATCAGAACTGGGTCTGAGGAGGCTCTGTAACCCAAGCAATGATCCCCCCTCAGTAGCCTGTAGGAGATTGAATGCAGAGACAGAGCCTTTAGGTGATCAGTATAGGAGAGTGTATTGGTGCCCTAAATTATCCTGGTGAGTAACCTTTGTGTGCATTCCAACTATTTCAAGTGTCTGGTTAGATACATCTAAAAGAGGGCATTGTATTCAATGATAGCTCTGATAACAGCCAAGTAAGAGTGGTACTAACCTTGGACCCGGATGCCATATTCTAAGCTATACATTGGGTGACATAGAATGATTTTCTTATTATCTTATCTACATGTTGATCAAAGGCCAGATTGCTGTCTACATATGTTCCTAGATCCCTTACTACTGGGTCAGCTCTTAGCGGCATTTTAACGATGGAGTAATTAATTTGCATTGACAGTTTTTAAAATGGCATTATAATGCATTTTTTGGCATTGAGTTTTAGGCCATGGCTTTTGCACCAGTCATTTATCTCTGTTAAACTCACTTGCAAGATTTTTTTGTCTTGCGGGAATCTACATTTACAATCATTTACAAACTTAGAGAGACAGAGGCCTTTAAAATTAGCTTTGATTTCCAAGAAGTACATGCCAAGCAGGAGCAGCAGGCCCAGCACGGAGCCCTGGGGTACTCACTGGTGACTGGTCTCTTGGTGGAGGTGGTCTCACTGACCTGAATTCTTGGGTCCTGTCTGTGAACCAGCCAGCAATCCAGAAAGTTAAGCAAAGATTTATACCTAGCTCAGAGAGCTTTCCAACAATGCATGAGTGGAATATTGTATCAAATGCCTTAGCCAGGTCATGATACACTGTATGCACTGTTTACCTCATCCATTGCCTTATTGAGTCTCTCAAAGAAGTCTACCAGGTTAGGTAGACATGACTTTTCCTTAAAAAAGCCAAATTGGGATAGGTCCAGTGTCTGTAGGTTGCCAATGTCCTTATTTATAATTCCCATGATAATTTGTTCCATAGCTTTCCTATTAGGCTTGTTAGAATGATGGATTTGTAGTTCCCTGGGTCAGTTGATGGTCCACCCTTGAGGAGAGGAATGATTGTTTTGGTCCTCCATTCACTTAGAACATAGCCTGTTTCAAGGATGCAGTTGAAAAGTGCCTCAGATGGTCCTGATATGTCATGTTTTAGACTGTTCAGGTAGCAGGATGTTTGTCAGGACCCATGTAGGCAGTGTTCTTAGCTGTGGTGAGTGCTGCCAGCAACTGGTCCCTGCTGATAGCTGGGGAAGTATGTTAGAGGGGATTTCACCTGATGAAGCTGGAGGGGACTTGAGGGGGGAATGAAGTTTGAGCTGAATTTATCAGCCAGTAGATTTGCTATGATCAGCATACTTTTCAACCTCTTAGAGGAAGAAATCTGGACAAATTCACAAATAATGAGAGGACAAAGGCCTAAAAATAGGGACACTTTTTAAATATTGCCCTTACGAATTTAGAAAATTGATAGAAAAATAGGTTTTGCATTACATGAATTTTCTAAAGGATATGACGTCAGAAACTCAAATGTCTGCTACTATTTTCTGATTCCGGTCCTGAATGACTTGCCAGTGATTTGCCAGCAACCCAAAAACACACACCCAAAATATAATGCAAAAATATGGACATTCTGTGAAAACCTGGACAGTTGAGAGGTATGCTGATCAGTGTAGGTGGTACTTTCACCACCAGTTCAGCACACTGTTGTGTGTTACCTCTAAATTCTGGATTAAGCTGAAGAAGGCCTTCTGATTGTAGTTAGTCTGAGAGGCTATCCTGAACTCATAGTTAGCCTTCGACTTAATTACACCTCTTAGATTCTTATTTAGTTGTATTAAGACTGTACTTGTCTTTAAGGGACTTGTTTTTCCTGATTTTTGGCCATGAGTTTTTTTTTTTCTTCTTTTATTATATACCCCACTTAGGTGAGGGTTCCACCAGTGTTTGTTTTTAGTGTCTGTTTAGGGTTTCTTTCCAGTGTGTATGGCAGCCTCTCTGCAGCCATTCATGTTTGTAAATTGACTCTGTGAATAATTCTGCAAAGGTAGCTGTGTTTTTGAATTTTGACTAACTGTCACTTAATATAATGTAGTTTGCCTTTGAATAGTTCCTATGTGTTACTGGTTTAGCTGGATTTTCTGGGTTGATTTTTCACTTCACATGAGACAGCTTTCTGATATGACCTCACTGGTCAGGACATGGACATGACGTGTGTGTGTGTGGGGGGGGGGGGGTTGCAACACTCTCCCATGTCAGTGAGTACCAGATCTAATATGTTTGATCCTCTGATTGGAGTGTGCACTATCTGTTCTAGGTGTTTGTGTTAATATGAAAAGAGACATTATGGATCTCTGAATATGTCACAGACAGGTATGTGCCTTGCACTGAGCAGCATGTTACCTTCGCCAATGATGATGCCACAGTAAGAACAAAAAATGATTGATTTTAACAATTTACTTAGTTTCAGGTATCATTACAGGGGAATTCAATACCTGTCAGCATAGGAGGACATGGTTAACAGTCCACGTTGCTTTGCCAAGGATGGACAGCACCTGTCCCACCGGGCTTTCCGGATATTGGCTACAATTTTATCCACCCCTTAGAGCTTTTTTAGGCAATGCCAAAATGACAAACCTTCCAACATAGCAAAACAAGAAAAAAACTCAAAACAATCTTAAGATGTTACTTCTCAATGCTATGAGCTTCAATGAGAAACTCCATACCCTACAAGCCCTCTTCACTCTGGAGAATATAGACATCTGTGCCATTACTGAGATTGATTTTAAAGCTCCAGAAATACTACAGCCATGAAAGGCTATACTGGCTTCCACAAATTTAGACTAGCATAATGATAGATAGGGTCTAAAAGTGGAGGTGTCTAGATCTACATCAGGAAAAAATATACCTCCAGGTTGGTTAAACAGGATGATGCCCCGGAGTTCACCCATACCATATCCTAGCTAACTATATGTCATCATCTATGCCCCAAGAATCTCATAACTCATATCTATACCTACTGGAATCACTTGCCATCCAACCAAATAGCCTATTAATGGGGGACTTTAACTACCCCTCTATAGACTGAGAAACATACACTACCTCAAATTCACAGGTGCACTGTTTCCTGATCTTTATTAATACAAATATCTTGGACCAGATAGTGTATGCTCCAACCAGAGGTTCAGACATAAAAGATCTAGTACTCACTAACAAAGGGTAAGCACTGCCCCCCCCCCTCCAGTGTCACATCTTCACTGTTGAGGTGGTATCACAAAGCTATCTCCTTCAAAATAAAAATCATCTCAGAAAACCTAACTAAACCTGTAACAGTTAAGATCTGTTCTACAGCAAACTACATCCTATGGTGTGACAGTTTGTCAAACTTCAATGTACCCCTCCCAACACCATGATCACTGTAACCTATGCAGAATTTTTCAAAAAAAACCCTATGCAAATATGTGAACATACACAAAGGCTGCTGTACTTACCAGAAGTAAACCCACAACAATCACCAAAGACAAACCACACTGGTGGAATCCTGACCTTTAAAGGGTATATAACAAAAGGAAAAAAGTCATGGCCAAAATCAGAAACAGCTACTTTCGTAAATACAAGTGCTCATGAATTAAACTAAACAAGAAACCAAGAGGATAAATTAAGTCCAATAAGGCCAACTACAAAGTCAGGGCAGCTTCTGAAGCAAAGGACAACCACAAGGCCTTCTTCAGCTATGTTTGAAACCTTATCAGTAGTGTGTTAAATTGGTGGTAAATGACACCACCTTCACTGAGCAGAGAGACATAGCAAATCTGCTAGCTGATAAATTCAGCTTAAATTCCCCCTGCTACCCCCTGTGAAATCCCTTCTAGCACATCCCCCACCAACAACTATCAACAGGAAGCAGGTTTTGGAGGCTTGTTAAGACCAAAAACACTGCCTCAATGTGCCCTAACAATATTCAGGGTTGTTTCCTAAATAGCTTAAAACATGATCTTTCAGGAACACCTGTGGCACTTTTCAGCTAGTGCCACAAAACAAGTTACATACCAATTGAATGGAGGACTGCAACACTCATCCCTCTTCATGAGGGTGATCCATCAACTGAACCCAAAAACTACAGACACATCAGTCTGACAAGTCTAATATGCAAAGCCATGGAACGAATTATCATGGAAATGATCAACAAGGACATTGGCAACCTGCGGACACTGGACTCATCCCAGCTTGGCTTTTTAAAGAGTAGGTCTTGCCTGCTTAACCATGCAGATTTCTTAAAGAGGGACACCAAGGCAATGGATGAGGAGAAGATGGTGCATACTGCCTACCTTGACCTGGCTAAGGCATTCAGTATGATCCCCCACTCAGGTATTGTTGACTAACTCACAGAACTAGGAGTAAATCCCTACATAATTTGCTGTATTGCCAGATGGCTCAAAGACAGGAGGCAAGAAGTCAGGATTGGTAAGACCACCTCCACCAAGAGATCATTCGCCAGTGGACTACCACACAGAGATCTGTGTTGCGCCCAGTCCTGCTTGGCACATACGACTCAGAAGTCAAATCTAATGTCAAATGCCTCACCAGGTTTGCAGATGACTATAAATTGGAGCTATCTAGTGTCATCTACCCCCATGATACTAACATCCTGTAAGAACACCTAACACAGACAAATGACTGGTGCCAAAGGAATGGTTTAAAACTCAGTGCCAAGAAGTGCATTATAGTGGCCTTTAGGAAAATGTCCACACAATTCAATTACTCCACCAATAAAACACCACTAAGAGCTGACCCAGTAGTTAGGGATTTGGGAGCATATGTAGCTGGCCTTTGACCAACACATAGCCAAGGTAGTAAGTAAGTCATTCTATGTTGCCCAACTTCCGGGCACTTGAAATCACAGATATGAGTCTAGCCTTTCCAAAACTACATGCAGCAAATCTGTTATCATACAAATCTGTGTTCATTGTGATGCAGCTTCTCATCCCTTTGACATGTCATATATGATGATAAGTGTTAGTGGTCTTACTAATGAGAAATGTTTTCTCTAGGATTTCCAGTATGGTCAGCATAATTCATTAAATCATGCTAGCAGAAGTATCATAGCCTTATTGAAAAGTTATTCATGTTTAATTCCGTAGCTAAGACTTTGAGATTGCAGTAAATGCAACTTCATTGTGCTAGTCTAACCACAAGCATATATAGCACTTCATGCATAGCAAATGCCATTTTTATGTGCATTGTCAACAAATTATAAATTCACAAACTCCGCAAACAAGCTTTCTTTGTCAAACTACATATAATAAATGGTCATAAAATGACAGTTGAGAGACAACAATGAATGTGCATGTGTGGGTCTACTTCGAAATTTTGAAGTTTCAAAACTTTGAATTTCTTATGGTTGAGACCATAAGATAGACATTTTGAAACTTTGAACCATTTAAATGGAGATCGCTGTACAGTGTGTATCGGAGTTGGTGTATTTAATTAGCAGGGGGTGGGGGGGATGCAGAGGGGCTTGCCCCGATGCAAAAACACAAAAAGAGATTTTTTTGTTTCTATTTTTTTATTTACATTTCAAATATTCAGAACTTTGATCTTATGGTCTAGACCATAAGAAATTCAAAGTTAGAAGTAGACCCAGATGTGTATGCTATATAGATATGCAAGCACTTCAAAGCACATAAGAAGTCAAAAAATATAACGGTAATAATTTTTATGAAGACATTTCTGGGTACCCATTAAAGACCCTAGAGCAAAGGTCCCTGCTCCCACAACATGTTAATTTGTGATTCAAAGCCATGTTAACCGCAACAAGGTAAGAACTTATTATTGGCTAATTTGAATGTCTCTGAACCACAGTTACTTCTGTGATGTGGAGATCACTGCTGACCTGCATGTCAAAGTACTAAATGGCTGCTTGTATAGGCACTGGCATTCCTACCCTGGTCACTCTCCCACACCTACAAACACACACACACACACACACACACACACACACACACACACACACACACACACACACACACACACACATGCATGCATGCAACTACACAAAACACAAACACATATACCACAATCCCCATTCCAGTCCCTGATCTGTCTTCCCTCCTGTGGTTCTCCTCTCTTCCAATCCTGCTAATAGCTGGGGTGCCATTGCAACACATGTCTAGTATCTGCAGGTGGGTAGTATGCCACCCCCAATTCCAGTAAAAGTGTACATACTGTTATGGCATTTAAGCAAAATATTTCCCTGGTGTCAAATGATTTCCCCAACCCCTAATACCCATCCTGATGTTGGTGTCATTGTGGCACTTAATTAATATTTATCCCTGGTGTGTAGTAGCTCCTTCCACCCCTCTCCATCCCTGCACCATGGTCATGGTAGTAGTTGTGCATGGCTATTTGCCCATGTTCACAACAGCAATGAAGTTGGCCCTGTTCTGCTGATCTACACAGCCGAGCAAGTTCTTGAATTACTTGGTGTGTAGATGCTTTCCTGGAATCAGTTCCAGAGAGATATCACATGGCTAATTAGCATATGAATCTCACATTGATTGCCTTATTACCATTCAGCATGACCGTGGGGCCAGCCCTACAGAGCGCATGTGCTTGTAGTAGACCACAATGCAGCAGTGTGCCAGGGCAGTTACTGAATACCAAAAGGGTACCACAACATGAACACAGATAGTATGATCGCCGAATCATACACCAATACACTGTACGAACACATACTCAAATGCATGGATCTCACCATACCCAAGAGACCCAAAACATTCTCCTCCAAAAAAGGAAGCCAATCTGGTGCTCCCCTGCCATAAACAAACTCTACAATAGAAGGAGGAAACTGATGCAGAATAAGGTGAAGTCCCAAGACTGGAAAAACTCCCTTATCAGCCTCAACAAAAAGTTGAGATCCCTCATCAAATCCACTAAAGCTAGCTATGAAAACAGAATTGCAGCAGATAGTAAAGATAACCACAAGGCTTCTATAGTTATGTAAAGAATCTCCACAGCAATACCCAGATTTGCTCTGAGCTACTGCACAATGGTACCTCCTATACCGAGCCAACAGATATTGCCAGTATACTGGCCGACAGATTCAGTGCCAACTTTACCCCCCCAAGGACCGATCACAATACCAATAGATTGCCAGGCACCCAATATTAATGCTGCACAGGTTAAAACAGCACTGTCCAAGGCCAAGAACACAGCTTCTATGGGACCTGACAATATCCCTGGCTGTGTTCTACATGAACTGCAGAGTGAACCGGCACCTCACCTGTTTGCCCTGTTCAATCACAGCCTCACCTCAGGCTTTGTCCCTACCAAATGGAACACTGCTACAGTCATCCCTCTCCACAAAGGAGGAGTGACTACAGACCCTGGGAGCTTTCACCCCATTAGCCTGACGAGCCTGATATGCAAAGCTATGGAATGCATCATCATGGACCTAATAAACAAGGATATAGGGAATCTCCAAACTCTGGATCCCATACAGTTTGGTTTTGTGAAGGGTAGATCATGCCTGCTCAACTTGGTTGACTTCTTTGAGTCAGTCGCCAGAGCTGTGGATGAAGGCAAGGTGGTTCATACAGCTTACCTTGATCTGGCCAAGGCTTTTGATACCATTCCCACTCAGGAATCATAGAAAAACTCACTAAGCTAGGCATCAACCCCTATATCACTAGGTGGGTTGCAAACTGGCTCACAGATAGAACCCACAGTGTGAAAGTAGCTGACCCCAAGTCAGACTACTGACTAGTCACAAGTGAAGTCCCACAGGGTTCAGTCCTGGGTCCTCTCCTGTTTGGTATCTACTTCTCTGAAGTCCAGGCCAACACAAAGGGACTCTGGCTGACAAAGTTCACAGACGATTGCAAGTTGGGAACTATTATTAACTCCCCAAGTGATGTTGTCATCTTGCAAAATGGCCTCACTAAGACCAACGACTGGTGTCAGAACCATGACCTTAAGCTCAATGCCAAAAAATGTGCCGTCATCCCCTTTGGGAAAAACCCGGTTCCCACGAATTTCCACATTGATGGTAGTCCACTGAACACACAGAAGGTGTTATAAGACATCTGGGAACACAGGTTGACAGCAACCTCTCTTTTGATCACCACATTGCCACTGTGGTCAGAAAGTCCTTCTATGTGGCACATCTCATTACTAACGGTTTTGCATCCAGGAAGAAAGAGGTCATTGTCTCCCGCTACTCTTCCCTCATTAGGCCAGTCATCAAGTACAATGCCCCATTTGGCATGCACCTCACTAAATACCTGCAACAACTGGAGAGGCTGCAAAAGTACCTCACAAAGAGGATCTTAGGCCTTAAACACTTCTCCTATATGGACAGGCTCAAAAAACTCCAACTATTCTCTGTCTCATATCGCCTACTTAGAGGCAATCTCTGCTTGACTTACAAAGCCATGTCTGACCCAGCTCTGTTAGAAATGCTACATCTAAAGAAATCCCAATCCCTCCTCACCACATGCTCCAGAAACCTCAACCTCATTACCACAATTAAGAGAACATGCTGGAGGGACAGGTTCATAACCCAGAGACTGCCAATGCTTTGGAATAGACTTCCCATACATGTCAAGCAGAGCACCTCGCTGACCCTCTTCAAGAGAAATCTTGATGAGTGGATGGGAAACAGAAAATTCACCCTGGGGATACCTCCAGTGGCTCTACTCGACAGAGGCACTGGGAATTAAGGTCGGGTGGCACTATGCCAGGGAAGTCTTGTGGCTAGGCTTGTAAAGGCCCCAGGGCCATTAGCCTAGTACACACCTATAAACCTTCATGAATCACCCCATTATTTTCTATTGGTTCAATAAAATATCTCTTGGAAAGGATTTTTACTGCTGGTCTTTAAAAGCTAAGTAATACTTATGCAAGAGCATGTTCTGAGCCACACATGAGCTCAAATAAGCACAGTGAAAACATATAGGTACAACTCTGCACACAACTTATGTTAAATTGTAAAATCCTGCACATTGTTATAACATACTACTATGAATGCACCTTTAGTCAACAGTGGAGGGTATCATTTGCTATAAAGTAACAGTTTTAAACTAATAAGCATAGTACAACTCTCACTGAGAAATGCCTTTAAACAAGTTACTGTGATTCTTTATTACAACTGTTTCATGAAATGTTAGGATACCATGGAAGATTGTGTGCCTTATTCCTTACACATAAACACATCATGCTCCTCCCTTGAGTGTTCGAGATGGAAAGATGCTGTGACATCACTAGTTTATGGGTTAAGTCATGTAATCTAGAGTGAATCCATTGACAGGAAAGCCTGTGCCCTTGTCCTTGACTTTCAAACTGTGTGGACCAGTCATGACTAATACAAATTAAAAAACAAGAAGTCCACCCCCATATTTTGTAATGTCATTTTTTTCTAGTGAGTAGGTAACCGACTAAACAGCTGTTTTACACTTGAGAGTTTACTATAGTTTCCTGTCATTGTTTTCACTACCCCATGCAGTTAGCCAAGGTGCAACCATTATCTAGTTGCTGGCATTTGATTAGCCCAGGAAGCCGGTTAGTATTACCAGGTTAGTTATCATTACCTTCTAGATCATTCTGCTACACAAACCAACTACAGTACATGGTATATCTGTATACAACAATTAAACAAAGACTAAACTTTACTACTAAATGGAGTTAATTTATCAAAGTTATTTGTGCAGGTAATTAAAAGAAATTATGAAAGCCTCACAACCCTGTCACTATTTTTCATACAAAATGTATAACTATGCAGCTGTGTCAAATAGTAACGAAGCATCATGCCCTATAATTAATGCTCCCAAACATAATGAAATGTTATTTATTTGTTTACTTATTTCTTGGGCAAGTCTACTGGCCCTTATCATAGGATGGACTCCCCAGTCCACTTTACATGAGTAATCTAAACCATAATAACTAAAACCATATCTCTATATCTATATCTGTATGTGTTTATCTACAATTTATCTGTTTTTGTATATATTAACTTTATTGGTCTGCATACACCAGTAAAGACTTACAAAAGTGAAAGTAAAAAGTCATGAGCATTCAGAAGTCATTTAGCTGAAATATTGGTATTTCCTTAAAGAGTCATTTGCATGGGTGCCTTTTAGTTGGTTGAAATTTCAGCTGGTTGAGTGGAAAGAAAGCTGATAAAGCTGATTGCACATGATGGCTTTTTCTCTATGCAAGATTGTGGTATAGTGGGAATCTGTGAATTTGCCCTTTCTCCACTGTAGTGCAATCTCAGAGTTGGTATATATTTGTGTGTGTGTGTGTGTGTGTGTGTGTGTGTGTGTGTGTGTACACACACACACACACACACACATATATATATATATATATATATATATATATATATATATATATATATATATATATATATATATATATATATATATATATATATATATATATATATATATATATATTTAAATACACACACACACACACACACACACACACACACACACACACACACACACACACACATATATTTAAATACACACACACACACACACACACACACACACACACACACACACGTTTGTTTTTTTTTCTTTTTTTCATTAACAGTTAGTTAAGAGGTGAGAGACCAGATGGCTTAGTGGTTAAGGTCTTCGTCTCCCATGCACAAGGTACAAGGTTCAATCCTGACCTCCTACCAATGCCTGTTTGGAGTTTGCATGTTCTCCCTGTGTTTCCGTGGGGTTTCTCCCATGTTCGAAAAACATGCTGAGTGTTTCCATCTCAGTCTCACCAATGAATGGAGCTGTGGGCAACAGCACAGACTCTACATGGTGCCCTATAGAGGGAAGAGTTGTACAGACAAACCGCTTTGGGCATCTACTGTGGTGCGCAGTATCCTCAAGATAGGAGAACGTGGATCACAGACTGCGTGCCATGGCAGGGCTAGCCACTCAACGGTGTAAAGGGCTCTAGGTGATTCGGTCAGTTGACTAATGTTGCCAAAAATGGGCATGAGTAGGTTGAGGTTGAGGACCTGGCCTACTCTGACCCATGCCAGGGACCCTTATGTGCCAGTGTGTGCCTGCCATAAATCCCAGCAGCCCTAGTGTCTAGTTACCTAGCCTGGGGGATAGCTCTGTTGACTGAAAGCTGGATGTAAAACAACCAACTTACACTTCACTGACAGGAAGCAACTTGGAAGAGGATGGCATGATGATACGGAGGAGGCTGGACATCCTATGTATCCATGATGATATAGAGGACGCTGGACATCCTATGTATCCAGGGGAGATGAGATGGAAGGGCAGTGCAGCAAAGGCACTTGCCTTGGGATCCAGAGTCTACTACTCAGGTGGATGGCAGGCTAGAAAAGGTGTAGTAATTGTGGTGAGAGAGAGGCTTCAGAAGGCAGTAAGGGATGTCATTAGAATTAACTCATGGCAGTCAGACTCCAGTGTAATCTCAGCCTATGCCCCACAGCAGGGTTGTGAGTGCATTCAGACAGCAGTTGCAGGCCCTACTAGATAAAGCAGGATAAAATGAATTGGTGTTGATAATGGGTGACTTGAATGCACATATCGGGACATACAGAACAGGATGGTCCACATGAGTGGGTCATTAGGTATAAAGAAGGGGAAGCCATTCTAGACTTCTGTCTGGCAAATGGCTTGATAGTAGCAAACACATGGTTCAGAAAGAGAGACAGTCACAAGATCACATACAAGAGTAGTCAACATGCAATTCAGGTAGGCTTCCTCCTAGTAAGGAAAAGGCACTGGGGCAGAATTCATGATTGCAAAGTCATCCCCAGTGAAACAGTCAGCCTGCAGCATAAACCACTAGTTGCCACAATCAGCTGTAAACAGGCTCTAAGCTCAACAGAGACCAGGCTGAAGACCTGGAAGTTGACTGGAGAAAAAGTGTGACAGTTCAAGGAGTTACTCAGGGCTCTAGCACCCCAAGAAGAGGTGGAAATTGGTGGAGTTGAAGAAGAATGGCAGCGCCTAAAAACAGCATGTGTTAGGACTTGAGAAAATATATGTGACCGAGCCAGTATGGAAATAAGGTCCATAAGGAAAGCTGGTGGTGGAATGCAGAAGTCCACAAAGTCATCAATAGCAAGAAGGAGTGCAGGAAGAAGTGGTAGATAGAAAAGACTGACCAGGCTAGGAAGGACTACTGGTTGGCTAACAAAGAAGCTAAGAAAGAAGTTGCAATAGCAAAGAATAGGGCATCTGAGGCACTGTATCAACTTCTGGAAAGTGACTCAATAAGGGGCACAAAGAAACTATATCAGGTTGCAAGGCAAAGACAGAAAGAAAAAGAAGATAGTCAAACACCCTTCATAAGGGATTCCAGCAACAACCTGTTCACCAGTCCACAGGACATCAAAGGCAGATGGAAGGAGTATTTCCAGCAGCTTCTGAATGAAGAAAACCCCACAGAAGCTGTACTGCCACAGAAACAGCCTACAATGAGAGTAGAAGAGGAGCCCACACTAGAAGAAGTAAGAACAAAGGAAGATGAAGTCAGGGAAAGCAGCAGGCTCAATGGTACTAATAGCAGTGGAGAGAAATGTGTATCCCAGATGACTGGAGAATAAGCATACTCATGCCAATGTACAAGAACAAAGGGGACATGCACAACTGTGGGCAGTACAGAGGCATCAAACTCCTATCACAATGCATGAAAGTTCTGGAAAGGGTGATTGATAAACAGATACGCAGAGTAGTATAATGTAAGACAGGAGATGAGCAGTTTGGATTCAGATCAGGATGCAGCACAACTGACCTGATGTTTGCATTGAGACAGATACTTGAGAAGAAGCTAGAGATGAGGAGAGTCCAACTAGGCATTCCTAGACTTGGAGAAAGCATATGACAAGGTCCCAAGAAAGCTGATCTGGGCAGTACTGTGGTGGTTTGAAGTCCCAGAAACATTGGTCAGATTAGTGCAGGCTATGTACAAGGACCCAATGACTCAAGTACAAACAGTGTTCAGCCTCACAGAGGGGTTCCCAGTGGGTGTGGGTGCACATCAGGGTTCAGCTCTGAGCCCACTGCTATTCATACTGGTGATGGACAACATTAGCAAACAGGTTGGAGGGTATGCATCAACAAAGCTGCTGTATGCAGACGATGTGGCAGTACAGGCAGACTCTGAGCTAGAACTTCAGCAAAGGATAGGAGAATGGAATGCAAATCTGAAGACACATGGGATGAAACTAAGCACAGATAAGACTGTGGTAATGGCAGCAAATTGGGGAAATCAGAAGAAGCTGAGAATAGAGATAGAAGGCAAGATAATGGAGCAAGGAAACAGCTTCAAGTATCTGGGAGGGGTGGTTGAGGAGAAGGGAAGTCTGAATGAAGAGGTCAAAGCTAGAATCAGGGGGGCTGCAGCCAACTGGAATAGAGTATCAGGTGTAGTCTATGACAGAAGAATGCCAAAAGAAGCTGAAAAGTAAGTTGTACAAGACAGTGGTGTGACCAGTACTACTATATGGTACAGAATCCTGGGCAGTAAAGACAGAACAGTTGAAGAAGCTAGAGGTGATAGAAATGAAGTGCCCGAGAAAGGTGACAGGATGCACATTGTGAGAGAGATGAAGAAATGAGGACATAAGAGCAGAAGCCAAAGTAGCTCCAATTGCAGAAAAGATCAGAGAGAACAGATTACGGTGGTTTGGGCACATGTGTAGAAAAGCAGAAGACAATCTGATGAGGAAGATTTGGGACAGACAGGAAGAAGGTAAGAGGAAGCAAGGATGTCCAGCAAAGACGTGGATGGATTGTGTGAAAGAAGATCTACAACAGTCAGGCATGAGTGTTGAAGAAGGCAAGAGTGTGGCACTGAATCGAGAGAGTTGGCAACAGTTACCACGATATCCCGACCCCATGTAGAAAAATGGGGAAAAAGGGGGCTGATGATGATGATGATGAGTTAGTTTAGAGGGACAAAGTTCAATCCTGACCTCCAGCCAATGCCTGCATGGTGTTTGCCTGTTCTCCCTGTGCCTCCGTGATATTTCAACCTTCTCTCAAAAACATGCTTAGTGGTTCCACTTCAAACTCACCCAGGAATAGAGTTGTGGGTAGCAACACAGACTCTAGACAGTTTTTTTCTGGGGAGAAAAGCTGTAAAGGCCAACCATTTTGAGTATCAACTGTGCTTTGCAGTATCCTCAAGATACTCAGCATTGAGTATACTCAATCCTATAAGATATAGAGTATAAGATACTCACCTGATGGTGTTAAAATTGGCTCTAGGTGACTTGGTTGCATTGACTAATGCTGCCAAAAATGTACATGGTTATTTGGTAACGACAAGTAGCTCGAGGACTCAGTCTACTCCAACCCATGCAAGGTACCCATGCAAACAGTGGGAGGGGTGCATGTGCCCATAATAGCCAGTGTGTTTGTTCACCATAAAGCCCAGAAGTCCTGAGTTGATAAGCTACTGACCGGCCAGTGTCCATTTGTCCAGACTGGGTTACCTGAGATTGCTCTGTTGAGTGAAAGCTGGACATAAAATCAATCAACTTACCAAATGTGAAGTAAGAATTGCTACACTTAATGTAGGTTCACTGATAGGATGCAGATTGGAAGTGGATGACTTGATGGTATGGAGGAGGTTGGCCATCATATGTACTCAGGACACAAGGTGGAAGAGCAGTGCAGCAAAGCCACTTGGCATGGGATCCAGAGTCTACTACTGAGGAAAAGGACAGACTATAAATGGTGTGGGATCATGGTGAGAGAGAGAATGTTCAGAAGATACTGAAAGCTGCATTCAGAATTAGTGACAGACTCTTGGCAATCAAAATGCGAAGTAAAGATACGGCATTATTCATAATCACAGCCTATGCCCCACACCAGGGCTGTGACAGCGAGGAAAAGAGTGCATTTAGTCAGCAGTTGCAGGATCTGCTAGACAGAGCAGAACAGAATGAGTTGGTGTTCAGAACAGGGAATTTGAATGCACATATTGGGACAGACATAATGAGATATGAGGTCTGCTTGATCCATATTGGTAGGGCAACAGGAATAAAGAAAGAGAGGCCATTCTAGACTTTCATCTGGAAAATGGCTTGATGGTGGCCAACAAATGGTTAGCAACAGAGAAGTCACAAGATTATATGTGAGATAGGACAACATGAAACGCAGGTAGATGTCCTCCTAGTAGGGAAAGGACACTGTAGTAGAATCGGTGATTACAAAGTCATCCCCAGTGAAACAGGCAGCCCACAGCATAAACCACTGGTTGCCACAATCAGCTGCAAGCAGTGGTCAGACAAGACTCTAACATCAACAGAGACCAGAATGAAGACCCGGTAGTTGACTGGAGAGAAAGCACAAAAGTTCAAGGAAATACTCAAAGCTCTAGCACTTCAGGAAGAAGAGGAATTAGTTGGAGTTGAAGAAGAATGGCAGCACCTCAAAATAGTAAATGTTTGGGCTATAGAACAGATATGTGGCTGAGCCAGGTATGGGAATAAGTTACATAAGGAAAGCTGGTGGTGGAATGCAGAAGTCCGAGAAGTCATATAAAGAAAGAAGGACACAAAGAAGGGGGAGACTGAAAAGAGGGACCAGGCTAAGAAGAAATACTGATTGACTAACAAAGAGGCTAAGACAGGAGTTGCAGTAGCAAAGAACAAGACATCAAAGGCACTCTACCATATTCTGTAAAACAACTCGGTAGGTAGCACAAAGAACCTGTATCAGGGTACAAGACAAAGACTGAAAGATAAAGATAATAGACAGACACCATTCATAAGGGATGCCAACAGCAACCTGTTTATCTGTCCACTGTACATCAAAGGCTGATGGAAGGAGTACTTCCAGCAGCTTCTGAATGAGGAAAACCACATAGAAGATGTATTGTCTTAGACACAGCCTATAAGGATAGAAGAACTCACTCTTGACGAAGTTAAGAACAGCACTAAGGAAAATTAAGTCATGGGAAAGCAGCAGGCTCAGATGAGGTCACAGTAAATAATGAAGATATTGGGTGAAATGGAAAGAAATGGATCTTGAGGGTAGCTGTAGCAGTATGGAGAGAAAGGCATATCCCAGATGACTACAGAATATGCATACTAGTACCAGTGTTCAGGGACAAAGGGAACAGTAACATCCATGGGCAGTATAGTTGTATTAAACTCTTGTCATGCTGCATGAAAGTACTGGAGAGGGTGATTAGTATACGAATATGCTGAGTAGTAGAAAGTAAGATAGGAGATGAGCAGTTTAGATTTACATCAGGGTGCAGCACAAAAGACCCGATGTTTGCAATGAAGATAGCTGTGAAGAAGCTAATGATGAGGACAGAGTTTAACTGAGCATTCCTAATCTTAGAGAAAGCATATAACAAGGTCCTAAGAATGTTGATTGGGCAATGCTGCACTGCTTCAGAGTTCCAGAAACATTGTTAGAATTAGTGCAGGCTAAGTACAAGGACCCAATCACTCGAGTAAAATCAGTGTTCAGTCTCACAGATGGGTTCCAAGTGGAAGTGGATGTGCATCACAGTTCACGGTTCAACTCTGAGCTCACTGCTGTTTATACTAGTGATGGACTAAATTACTAAACAGGTTGGAGGGGAGAGATCAACAATGATGCTGTATGTAGATGATGTGGCATTACAGGCAGACTCTGAGCAAGAACTTCAGTAAAGGATAGGGAAATGGAATGCAAAACTGATGTTATATGTGATGCATCTGTGATACAGATAAGACAGTTGAAATGGGAGCAAATGGGAAAATCAGAAAAAGCTGAGAACTGTGATAGAAGGGAAAACAGTAGAGCAGGTTAACAGCTTCAAAGTATCTGGGAGGGGTGGTTAAGGAGAAGAGAAATCTAAAGTAGGAGATCAAAGACAGAATCAGAGTGACTGCAGACAACTGGTACAGAGTGCTAGGGTTAGTGAACAAAAGAATGCTAACAAAGCTGAAAAGTAAGTTGTACAAAACAGTGGTGAGATCAGTACTACTGTGGGGTACAGAAACCTGGGCAATAAAGATAGAGCAGTTGAAGAAGCTAGAAGTGATGGAGATGAAGTGCCTGCGCCAAGTGATAGGATGCACAGTGTGGGACATATGAAAAATTACAACATCAGAGCAGAAGCCAAAATAGCTCCAATTGCAGAGAATGTCAAAGAGAACAAATTACAGTAGTTTGGGCACATTTGGAGAAAAGCAGAAGAAAATCTGGTGAAGAAAATTTGGAACAGACAGGAAGAAGACAAGAGGAAATGGTGGTGTACAGCAAAGAGATGGATGGATTGTGTAACAGAAGACATGTGACAGTCAGATATGACTGTTGAAGAAGGTAGGACAGTGGCACTGAATCAAGAGATGAGGACAGTTGACATGTCACCCCAACCCATGTAGAAAATCGGAAAAAGGGGTTGATAATGGTGATGATCAATTAAATTAATGTGTCAACAGTTCTACCTAATCAGTTGTAGTTAGACAACTTTGCGAGTGTGTCAGTATCTGACATACACCCAATTTACATATATTCCATAGACCTGTATTATACAATGAAGACCTTAGCTTTATTGGGCCTTTCTTGTATTTTTTACTATGTAGTTTTTCTGTGTGAACCTTTCAACCTTTGGTTTGCATGTTATTGGGGATATTTTGCAGTCACCCTAATGCTGACATCAGGCTTATTTTTAAGCTCTGTGTTTCTAAATTATGGCCAAACAATCCACTTATGCTGTACTGTTAAGGTCAAAAAAAGGGACAAAACATGGCATGTCTACAGCAAGTGGAGTCTGGCTAAAATATTATGTCCTTAAGAGGTCATTTGCTTATATCCCAGCCTATATATTAGCCTTTTAAAACAAGTGCTTTGATATCTCCGTCCTTCCCCACACCTTTTTCCCATCTTATTTCTCTCCTCATAAAACTGTTGACCTCTCAAATATGTAACCTTAAACACTTTTACCTATCCCCTTTCAGTCCTCACTTCTTCTCTTCCCCTTCTTACCCATTTTTATTACTCCAGTCTTTTTCATGCTCTTAAAACTTCTCTTGACTTTAATATACTCATATTTTTATCAGCTATACCCATAAGGTTTGCTCTCTTTAAATGTTCAAGTGTATTATTGTTCATTCTCAGTCATAATACTCAAACAACTTAATATTGTACAATTCTTCTCTTGAAAATTTATTGTAATATTTGCCTCATCTGTAAGTCAAATTTTGTATCACAATTGAACAACTACTGTCTGTGTTGCAAAACTGTTATTCACTTACTGGGCTGGGGTCATACCAGAAAAGGGTCTTTCGACCAGTGTACTTACTTGTTTAACGAAGGTAAAATATAGATAGATAGATAGATAGATAGATAGATAGATAGATAGATAGATAGATAGATAGATAGATAGATAGATAGACAATTAATTTTGCTACTTTAACAGTTTCTGTCTTAGATGTATATTGTTGTTTACTCACACTATAGTTCATACTGTGAATTCTGTGGTGGTTTCATAACAGAGAGAGATAAAGCCCTGACTATGGCTGAGGAGACTTGAAACAGAATAGCAATCCAAGCACTACAGGAGCTGATGAGGGGACATAGGAATGAGTAGCTATTGTCAACTCATTCAACTTAGGGGGAATGTGGATTTACCCACTGCTGTACTGTCCTTTAGGGATGGCAGAGGCCAAGTGTTGCAGCAGTGCAGGTCATGATGGATTCAGAAGTGAACCAAACATTGTGCAATACTATTAACAGAGGTTGGCAAGTGTGCAGAAGAATGCATACATCACAGGTCAATATCAACTGCCCCCAACTGTGGTATCAAATATTACATCTGTGAGGGAGAGTTAGGGTAATACAAAGGTTCATGTGTTAGAACTCCCTCCCTTTAAACAGTGGTAGGGGTGATGGAAAAAAACTATATTTAGGGCTATCTGGGAGACAGCCTTTTCAGTTGGCTCTCACCCCTACTGGGGAACTAATAGATTAGAGATCATTTAGAGGAAGCTGATGGCTAGCAGGCCTGAGGAAGACAAGAATAAAAAATGTACAGGATGACAATCTACAATGTCTGTTACTGCATAAATTAAGTATATTTGTAGGTAAAGTCCAGTAGAACAGCATGACATATTTAAACAATCGTAATGTTAATTTTAGCAGGAGGCTGTGCATCTCAGTACCCATAGATATGAGGATTCTACACCTTCAGCCCTGATCTGTAAGCATACCACTCCTGAGGTTCAACTGAGTAAAAGAAACGGGAATAAACACACTTCCCTTACCTTTAAGTTTGTGTGAACTTGAGTTAGTAATATAGAAACCAGGGATTTGTGGACTCTGATATATAATACAGTATGTGTTTAAACATCCAGTTAAACTAAAACACATGGTAATGTCACATGATGCTGTCCTGATCTTCAGTCGCTGCTGTGTGTTAAAAGACTGTAGACTTGCACTTTCTCCTGGATGCGTTAATCTTTACATGAAATGGTAAATACCTGCAAGGTGTAAATGAAACAGTATATGGTATAAAGTAGGACTGCAGCTTTGAGCTTCCATGAGGCTGTGCCACTTCTGCAGTTCTACTCATCTTGAGTAGAACTGAATTTAAAAAATGTAAAATTCATTTGAATTTCGCTACTTCACCAGGAGCAGATTTGACATCAGCAAGCACACAAAATAACAAAGTGACAAAATTAAAAACTATTAACTGACAGACAAATAGTGTTAATTTTCACTGCAGCCTATTTCTTGTTATTAAACATGTAACAAGAAACGTTGAAAAAACAATGTGAATTCTGAGAAACAAGCCACAATATAGTAGAAAGAGCCAAGCATGCAAACATTCAGACAAAGCAGCCACCATTCCAAGAATACGTTGAGAATCCTTAACTTTTATGATGCTGCATAATTTCCTTTCAAGTACCACTGCTAACCCATTCATCATCATCTCTATGTTGTGTTTATTCTGTCAGCATCTGTAATACAATTGACAGCTGTAATAAGCAAAAGTAAATGTAATTATAATTTTTGTTTTTATAAATTGCACATATTTATTTATTAGTTTATGTTTTCTTAATGGAATTACCAATATATTAGGTTTAAGCTTGCTTTCAGATGGGACCAGAGGGACGAATCACCAAATTATATGATTAGCAACAGTTTTAGAAGCTGCGTGCAGATTTTTATTTGATCTAAAGCAGCACATTATAGAAGTGACATAACTGATACAACTAGTATCTAAGCTCCAGAGATCTACGCAGAAATAGCAAAGTATAAACACTAAAATAGTGGACTGCGGGTAATCTGTAAGCTAGTGCATAGGTAATAAATATACCTGGTACAGGTAATGTATTAAATCACACCACAGAAATGCCACTTGTCACTGAATACTGAACTGGAATGGCATATCTAATAAAATTAAATTTAAAAAAAATTCCACTCGCCAGCAAGTGTTATTTTTAAACAATGATTGCTCAGACTAATGAAGTTTGAAGGAAAAAGACCAGTCATCTTTTAGGTAGAGCAAACACAGTATTCAAAAAAATTCACAGGCACAAAATGTGAATGTAATTGCCTGACAGCTGCTTAAAGAAGCCTGGAGCTAGTTTCCGTGTTTGGAAGCAGGGAAATGTATATTACATTTATCATCACAAAACAGCATTACACAGCTTGTACTTTTTGTACACACCTTTGGAGACACTTCCCCAAAATGCATGTCAGTGTTAAAAGGCACGCTATCACATCTTCGATATTAGAACACAAATGCAAATATTTGGGGAGCAGCCAGGAGAGAAATCAGTGATAGCAGCTCAGAAGTATACAATTTTAAATAGCGGTTTGAGATGATATTTTAAAGTAGGAGAAGCTTATATTACTGGTTATAGCTGTGTGCTATAATGTACTTGGGGGTTATTATCTTTTTAATGATCTGTACCCCTGTGCCTGCCACTATCAAGCCCTTTTTTGCTACACATGCCCATTTGTTACCTTCCTTACCAAGAGGAATTTATATTTTTATAAACAAGGGCAAGTTTTTGGCACGTATTACACTTGCAATGCATCTCTCTGCAGTAACTTGGCACTATAGCAGATCAGATTGCCTTCCTCCCCCAGGACTAGCAAACCAGTTCTGGCTATTCACTCCCATTTACTTGCTGGTGCCTTCAGAGGCATTGTTGTTAGCTAGGCACAGGTAGACAGGCTCATGGTTAAAGCTTTAGCCTTCTCTACCTCAGAGTTGATGAATGGAGGAGTTAATTTACACTTAACTTTACACGCATATAGTAATGAAAGCCTTCCATTTATAAAGCCGGGTGTCTCATCAGTTTTACTTGTTTAAAACAGTTTTATTGAAACCTTAGTTTTAGACTGGTAGTGAATTCAGCTGTTATTTATAAACTCAGAAACAAACCATACTAATAACCATGGTCATTTGCCACTATAGTATAATGTAGATATATTCTCAATATACATTTTAAACAAATACTGAATCTAATCTTATAGTTGACATTTTATATATATATAAAGTGCTAAAGTACTCATCGAGTTTTTTGTGGGTTCCATATACCAAGGTGGACAGCCTTTATTGTTACCAGACAGCGTTGTCTTTGTTTTATATATATATATATATATATATATATATATATATATATATATATATATATATATATATAGTTTACCACCATATGGTCGGCCGGTAGATGGTTGAGTCCGAATGTCCGAAAGGAGTGCAGCAACATCCCACATTTGCGAATGCAGATGTTGCAAATCACAAACTCCTGTCCCCTTTTTGACCCATGTTAGCACTCATTTCTGGATGTAGAGTGGTCGGAAATGTCGTATTTAGTGTTTTTTCAACATTCCGACCGTTCGACATGCCAGGATTTGCTAAGTACATTCGGACATATATAGAGTTGAGCACTGTGTGCTCGACTATATGGTGGTAAACCTATATATATATATATATATATATATATATATATATATATATATGGGTCTCTATGAGTTGATCGACAACTCAAAACATCGACAGTGACTTCACCGACAAGTGAATTCACCGACATCGCAAAATACGGACGTTTACCAGGTAACCGATGCAAAGTCGTTACTCATGCCTACCATGGTTGCATGACACTGCCATACTTACTAAACCATGGTAGGCATGAGTAGCGACTTTGCATCGGTTACCTGGTAAACGTTTTATTTGGGATTGCATGATCCATGCATTCCTGAAGGTGTTCATAGAATGCGTTTATAAAGGATTCTGCGGTCTGGGGCGTATTTTCCACAGGCCCAGGGGCTTTGAAGGATTCCACCTCAGTTTTGAGTAGTGTGAAATTTGCTTTAGAGAAGTTTTTCACTGTGGTTTTCAGGGCAGGGGGTGGAGTCGGGATGTGAATATCCAGTGAGATTAGTTTATGGTCTGATCTTACCAGTGAGGGATACACTTCTGGTCTGGAGCATGGAGTGCCCATGTTGGTGATGATCAGGTCCGGTATGTTTTCCTCTCTTGTGGGAGTGGTAACAAGTTGTTCCATAGCATTTGAGTTTATAAATTCTAGGAAC
Organism: Protopterus annectens; assembly: GCF_019279795.1. Lineage (NCBI taxonomy): Eukaryota > Metazoa > Chordata > Ceratodontiformes > Protopteridae > Protopterus > Protopterus annectens. The sequence goes on along the minus strand of NC_056744.1, from coordinate 425,049,960 downwards.
CTTTGGGCTAGGGTGTTGGAGCTAGAGTAATGCTCCCAGTCTATGTTTGGGTAGTTGAGGTCGCCCAATATAATGGTGTTTGGTGAGACCTTCATATTTTCCATTGTTCTCAGGAAGGCCAAGTGGGGTTCCTGGGTTTGGGAGGGTGGTCTGTAGCAGGCTATAAACTGGAAGGCAGTTTTACCCACTGTTAGTTGCACATGGATAGTCTCTGATGCTTCGTGCTGTGCCACCAATCTGGAAGTGTGGGTATCTTTGACGAATATTGATACTCTCCCTCCTTTTGCGGTTCGGTCCAAGTTCTGGGGCTGAAAAGCATGGTATGAGGTATAACCTGGTAGTGCTGGGGTGCTCTCAGGAGCCTTGAACCAGGTTTCTGTTACTGCACAGATATCGATGTTCTCCATGCTAAGGAGAGCTTAGAGTGCGTGTATCTTGAGGTTTAGACTTCTGACATTGAGTAGCATTACTCTTAGTTTCTTATCCCTTGTGATACCTATGAAGGTGGATTTGTCTTTTGAGACTTGCCTAAAAAAGGCACTATGGAGGTAGCAAGAGCCTTTGCCAATATCCGAAAGCCCAGGGGTGACAGGTGCAAGCCGTCCCTAGCGAAGCATCATGGTTTGTCGAGCATGTCATCCCAGGCTGACAGGCATTGGATCCCCTTTGAATGACACCAATACTTAAGCCAGTTGTTGAAATTGATCATATTGTCTTCATAATGTGGCATCATTCCTGGTGAGGGTAAGATGCTACTCAAGGTCAGGGTCATACCGGCCTGGGCTACATGCTCAGAGAGCTCATCTATGTCTCTTTTCATATAATCCAGGGATCATATAATCCAGCATGGACAATGACTGAGTCATATTTGTACTTGCCTTGGAGTGACCTGAGTGCTTGTGTTATGTGGCGGATCCTAGCGCCCGACAGGCAGCTCACCATGACCTTCTCCTTGTTCAGCCTGGTGAGCGGGACGTCAGTGTGCCTGATGATAGAGTCACCTATTACAAGTGTATCAGGTGTGCTGTTTAGCCTTAAGGGCTGTGACTGTTCGGCACACTGGCTTTGTGAGCTATGTGTTGCATGTGTTTTGTTTTGGGGTAGCGGTTGCTTGGGTGTCTGCTATGGAGGTCTCTGTTGCTTAGGCAGATTTTTATTTAGAACCTCCGAGTATGTTTTTGTGTGTTTATGTGTTTGGTTTGCTGTCATGGTAGGTCTATGTGAGACTGGAATTGTAGTGAGTGTGGTTTCCTTCTCCTCCTGACTGGTTTCGCCAGTACTGAGTTGAGAGAGCTTAGCCGCCAGTATGGCTATATGGTTGCATCTCTCACATGTGTTGGAATTTGTTGGGAGGAGGAGAGGGTTGTCTGTGTACATGAGGCAGTTGTAACATTGCCTCAAGATTCCCAGATTCACCAGCTGGACCGGAGAGGAGATTGACAACTGACCTTTGGACATGCTAGAATAGTATTGAGAATTCCTTTATAATTGAAAAAAAAGGGCCAATGGGGAACAAGGTACTCCAGGGGGAGTTTGTGAGGGTGGGTTGGGTGCCGAGCTGGCAACTTGACACCATAAAACTCCACTGCCAATCATTCTGCAGACCATTGTTCTGCTGTGGCGACACCTAACTGGGAAAAAGCTGAAAGGAAAGAGGAAGATTTATATAAGTACAGTCAGGGAGAGGAGCTAAATGCAATTTTAGTGATATGCATACTCCTTATATTTCTGGTACAGTTTTGCTTATATATTTAATAGTCAGGGACATGCATAGCACAGCAATATGTCATTCAGTTGTTAAAGTTACTGCACCTGTTACTATTGCTTTCCTTAACTAAGATCTTGTTGTCATCTTTCTTAACATGCATTTTTGCCAGAAGTACTACAATAACACAGAGTCATGAATATATGGGAATGTTTTTAATGGTGAGGACTCCCACAAAGAAACTGCATTGTTTTATATTAACAAAAAATCGATCATCCTGTAACCTTCTAGTCAACTAATCAATCTCTGAGTGACATGTAACACAATTGTGGAAGCAATCCCACATAATACCCATTTATAAGGAAGGATCCCATACCAATATAACTAACTTCTGACCAATTGCCATATTATCCCCACTGTCTAAAATACTTGAAAATGGCAATGAATCACCTCTTAACAATTCATTAACTATCTCCAATCCAATGCATGTTCTGCCCTGACCACAGTACTATAACTGGTCTACTCACATACCTAAACATAGTTAACCAACTCAGAAATAATACCACTGCTCATCATCTATCTTTCTTGACCTGTCCAAGGCATCATCTCACACAGTCTGCTATCTGATTGCAGCTGACATGAGTAACACTACCATAAAATGGTTCAGAAGCTGCCTTTCACAAAGGCAACAATTTGTTTATTAGCAGCACACTGATGCCATGATCCATGTTCCTAACAAACATAATAAGAGCACATCATGGATCCACCCTTGAGTCGCTACTATTCAATATATTTATTAATGGATGCACAAAATAATAGACAAAGCCTCTATCATATAAGTATGCAGATGATGTTACCATAATCTGTGCCATGGACAACTTTGACTACAACAACTAATCTGAGAAGGTTTGAGCAAACTAGAAACATGCTTGCCTGACTCGACTATGTCTAAATGAGGAAAAATATTTAAATTAATATGGTTTCAGTCAAACTGCCAAAGTAAACAATCTATACAACTTAACATCATCTTAAAAAAAGAACAATCAAACAAGTCAGTCATATTAAACTAAAGAGCCACAACTGGCCAGAATATTACTTTTAAAAACACATACCCCGGGATTCATTAAGCTTGCGCCAGGCGCAGGCGTAGCATAGGTGGTATAATGCCAAATATGGCCGTCGAGCAATTCAGATATGATCCAATTCCACGTGCACTACTGGTGTACTCCAGTACTGCACAGCCCTCAGCTTAGGTATGCTAATCACCCCGTGCGCAGTGCCACACCATGCAAATGAAGGTACATAGTGATTCATGAAGTGGTGCAGGTGTAGCATAAGCCCACAGAAATGTAAACCAAAAAAACACAGTTTACATTTTCCCAAACAGAACATTGGAGCTATGGAAGCAGACCAGACTCATGTATTACAAAGTTAACATATGCCAATGGCTAAATACACAGCCAATGGCATAAGAAAAGATGCACAACACCTAAAAAACAACATTTAATGTCATGTCCACAGTAACGCAAAGTACAACCGCAGGACATGTGTGCGCAAACTGGAACACAAAGAAAATATATACAAATGTCATAAAATCGCAATGTAATACAAATCAGGATTTCACCATAATATGCAATGGTATGCATGGTACACAACAACTAAGCTGCAAGGGTTGCTAAGGGTCTGTGACAGTGTTTGGCACGGTAACTATGAATTAGTAGTCAATGCCATGCAAATGAGGCAGGTAATACTGAATTGCAAACGTCCTGCCAGATTAAAGATGTACCATATGGCGCAGCGCTATAACACTGAGGAGTGGCTCAGAGGTATATATGACATCAGCAGTGGGGTGTGCCACCGTAGCTGTAAGCACATTGGAGCAATGCAAATCTGGCCTGGCCATTGCTAAACAAAGCTGCAGGACAGGGGTGGGGAGGTAGGTATAGAATCGTTTAGCTGAGAGAACATATAGTGCCCGAAAGCGCATGTGTACGGGGATGAAAATGTGCCCAAAACCTGGTAGCGGATGCACACGCCGCAAACCATAGCACAAACAGGAAGGTCAGGGGAAGAAAAGAAGGAAATGCCGCAGTAGGGTAATTGGAGTACAACTGAGCAATTAACACCTATTAACTCACAGCGGGCAATCAACGGCAGCTGAGAAGTCTGCTCGCAGAAACCTACAAAACAGGATAGGGGAAGCATCGGATTGCAAAGAAAGGAGAACTGTCATAGCAGAGCAAAGCAAACCTACAGTAGACCGGCAATAGAACACATTACGCAAGATAAGCCAGGTCTAGGAAAGTACAAATTAAAGCAGGCTGCTGGATGCATGCCAGAAAATGGTAGGTGAAACGTGAAAAAATGTAAAGGGAAGGGCAAGAGGTAATCCACGGCAGCCAAATGTAATTCAACACCAAAGGCACCACAATAGTAGTTCCTGTAGTAAAACACATAAGATACCCTGTAGCTACGATCGTACATACACACTCTATGACATCATCAGTGTTCACAGCACAATAGTATAAAGTGTGAAAGCACCCTATGCACACCTGTGTATTCCCAAACACTGCACCATAGGTGTAAACACACGGGGAACTTTTAGAATGTACATGTTGGGAGCTGCCATAGCTGTGATTCATCACCATGTGTTAGAGACTGACGGTGTTGTGGAGGATGATGCTGACAACCACCGCAGGCCCCGGAGGAGGAGAAGAGTGTTCAGACCAAAAGTAACCTACCAGGGGCTACATGATCTGGAGATAGTAGAGCGTTACAGGGTGGACAGGGACATCTTACAGCAAATAGTTGAGCTGTGCCAGCCACGCCTGAGAACCAGAAACAACAGAGGGGAACCATCTCAGTGGACATGAAGGTATGTGTAAGCTTGTGAATACTAGCCACAGGTACCTTTCAAAGGCCAACTGGAGATATAATGAGGATCTCACAGGCATCAGCATCCAGGGTACTACACCAGTTCCTGGATGCCATGTTACCACATGCCAAAGAGCATATATACTTCCCCCGAACTCAGGAGGAGTTGGCCAGCAATATGCGTCACTTCCACCATGTGGCACACTACCCAGAGGTAATGGGTGCAATAGACTGCATGCACATGCATATCAAGTCACCACCCGGTGAGCATGGCAGGCGCTACATAAACCGCAAGGGATTCCACTCCATCAACTGCCAGGTCATGTGCAATGCCCAGGGCATTATCATGGATGTGTGTGCTGGCAGCCCTGGAAGCTACCATGACTCCCATATCTGGCATGCCTCACAGCTGTATCAGGTATTTGTCAGGGGGGACATCCCACATGGCCATCTCGTGGGGGATGCTGGCTATGCACTGGAGCCGTGGATGATGACACCCATCAGAAATGCACACACACCCATGCAAGAACGCCATAATGAGGCACACGCACAAACCAGAATCATCATAGAGCGTGTGTTCGGGATGCTGAAATCAAGGTTCCATTGCTTGAACACATCTGGTGGAGCCTTGCAGTACTCTCCAGGCACGTGTGCCCACATCTTCATAGTATGTGCCATGCTACATAATATGATCCTGCAGAAACAGCTGCAGCAGGGACAAAATGGTGTAGGCCCTCATAGCCCACCGCAATTGCCAAGGCCATCACAGGCACAGAGGGATTCAGACCACGAACACCCTGTGCCAGCCCCAGTAGGCAGACGGAGGCATGCCCAATATGCCTACACCTTGGCAAAGAGGGAACGTATAGCACATACTCTGACAGTGTAGGCCCCTATGGACTGACACACCTCTCCACCTGCACACACAGTAAAATGGATGGCACACACACACGACCACCTGTAAATTGTAATGTATAGGTGGCCTACTGTATTAATCCTACATAGGCAGCCCTCAAACAGTGTACACACAACAGCTATTGGAACAAGGAATGTCAACACCTGAACAGTACATGCGCCTATCAGCATATATTGGTGCTGTGTGTATAGGTTCCTAGGTACATCGGTAGGTACATGCCCGATTGTCAGAGGCCATACACCAAACGAGGCAAACAGTGTCTGCTGTCGCCACAACATCGAGTAACCAACTGTCGCTCAGTGGAGCAGAGGCAATCACGGGATCACATGTGTGTAAGCACTGTTCTCCACACACTCTGCACGTATTCCCTGCTGTGTTAATGAGGGGCTCCACATTATGTAATCATGGATGTTGTGTCAAGGAATGGGGTGTACCCATGACAGGTATTCATTACCCCAGCATGCTCCACCAATGGTCGTTTGAAGGTGTAGCACATTATCATGTGTGGCTCAATGTGATATACATACCCAATGCTGGAGCACATCCAGTAAACATCACATGGACATACCATTAATTGGACTCATCCATATGTAAACTAAATGAGTTACCCATGTCAGTGCAGTATGGAGTAACAGCCGTACTATACTCCACATACAAAACGCCATAACACATGTACAAATCCCAGATGGCAAAGTGGTAAATGCAGTGACCGTCGTGCATGTTCCCGGTCCCATGTCCTGCATGGATGTAACATAATCCCGAAGGCATGAATAATGCATGTCGGATGCAGGTCATCAGATCATGTTTAGCACACGTTAGCGGGAATATGCGTTGCCCAGTTCTGGTAAGTGTCGTTTAAATATGACTATACGGATATGCGTGAAACAGGGCTAAGCTTCTCTGAATATTGCGCAGATCACGGTCAATGATGTCCAGAACAGGTGAAACCAGCGTTATTCACCCCTGTTCTAATAGCGCCTGCTCTGAAGGGTAAAATGGCCACTGCCAGGAGTAGAACACGCAATCATGTATACAATCACCTAACACTATGGTAGCCAAGATGTACCTACGGCAGGTGTGTAATGTGACAGGTTCAGACACAAACGTGTGGAGTCCAGGAAACAGTATACACCGACAAGTACACAATGAAAGGTGTATTTTGCCTGTCACTTTCTCTGTCAGATATATATATATATATATATATATATATATATATATATATATATATATATATATATATATATATTTATACATACATATATATAATACAGATAGAAAGGGTGATAGAGAGATATATGTTGATATATATGGATTCACCGATATCTGCAAATATATAGATAGGTCAACGACATTCATAAAACCTTGGAGGTACAAATAAATAGGATTCCGCCAACTATGGAATGTGTCACATACCGACACATGTAACCAAGAGGCTAAAAGACTGAAAGAGCACAGTACTGGAACACTAGAACCGGGAGTAATATTATCACAATATGAAGGGACATTTAGTTACCGCTGCCGGTGTTGCGGTCCACGTAGGTATTGTGTTCAACTGTGTTTGTGATTGCCGTAGTCTGTGTATGTGTGTGTTGAGGGTGCCGTGTGCATTTCTGTGTGACTGTAATGTGTGTGTGTGTGTCTGCATCGTGTGTCTGTCAGTGCCAACTCGGAGGTAGATCATTACGGTAGGTGTGGTTATAGCTAGCCGTAGGCATACGGTTACCACCTGTCCCACATTAGGAGGGACAGCCCCTCTCTGGGCAGTTGTGTCCTGACATAAAACATTACAAAGGGCAACTGTCTGAGATTGTAGGACATTATTATGTCCCATATATTATGTAATAGTTGCATTAAATAGTTATGCCTGCATGTAAGAAACGTAAATGTTACATGCAATATGATAAGTAGCCAAAGTCCTACAACAATAAGTATGTATTGAGGATAAAAGTATGTGCTATCCTGTGTACTGACCGTGGGTATGTGTCGGCCTTTAAACACCGATGTGTGTCCCGCAAGTGTCCCACAATGGCCTTTTGAAAAGGTGGTAACCCATGCCAAAGAGTTTCAGTTACCAACACAACTGCAATGACTGCAAATATCTGGGACAGAAATACACGGGACAGCTGTCATTTAGTAGCATTCCTTTACATATCGCTGTAATTCCGGAGGTATGGAAGTATCAACCTCACCTGCATACTATATAGAAACCAATTAACAATGGCCCAATGTATATGCCTGTAACAAAAGTCTACTAACTGATAACTCTTTAATTAGGGAAGGAGCCCACACACATATATGGAATATGTAGAAATGCAAGCCCCACAAACCTGTATATGCTACATACACCCACCTACATTCCCCCGCACACGAAACTATAGCAATACAGACTGTAATTACAGCAAAAACATCCAGTCAGTCAATTATGCAGAAATGTTAACATACCTTGTGAGAGACACATTTAAAGGCGCCATGTGAAATCGTAGCCATTGTATAATGGAACAAACAGCGATGTTACAGGTTTTGTTTGCAATAGTCCCTTATCAGACGGTTGGGATGACAGGTACACTCACATGTAGAACCACATACTCTAGCCATCACACACAATCCATGGGGGACATGAATCCAAACTATCCATGTCTCTACACATAGCAGTTGCAATTACTCAAAACAATACAGGCCATCTCCCCGAAGGTAGGGCAAATGGGCAAGGCCCAAGTGGAGAATTCAAATATACCCCGCTGTTGCCACATAATTGGCGAATGGAGTAGCTGCACAGCTGATGTGCAAGTAATAAGTCACTCAGGAACACCAATTGGCGGCAGGAAACCACATGTTACAGGTATCGACGTATATAAGGATGACTTGCCAGACATTCAAACCGTATGCTCATACCATAGAACTGTTTAAATAGTGTAAGAGAGATAGTCACGAAAGTCCGGAACGTTAACAAGGTATGTAGAACACTCGGTATGTAAGTGTATGTATAGTCTGATTTGTATTAATTATGTTAGTGTATGTATAGCCTGTGTTGTATTAATTAAAAGTGTCTGCAATGCATAAAGTGGGAAAAGGTATTATGTACTGATGTTTTGCTGAGCATTGTAACACTTGTAGAAATTGTATGTCCTGCAGTGGACCACAAGGTAAACATCACAGACACCACAAGGGATGCTACATGAGGGCTTTAAACAGAACAATTCCATACCACCCACCGTCAGTGGTAGGGTATGTCCAACAAGTACGTGCCATAGCAGGGGATAGTATATGTCGATATACTGTCACAGTAGGCATGTGTATGGGCATATAACGACAAAGACATGTCTAAGGTGGTCCCGCTGTGCAAGTATGCTTTGCATTATGGGATACTATGTAAAATATGTGTAATGTAAAGTATTGTAGGTAGATATGTCAGATATTCTACACAGCATAACAGGTATATCATGCATACCAAAGGTATTGTCTATTGGCATGTACAATATACAATAACAGGATACATATGGCTTGTATTCACGGGAGACTGTAATAGCATGACAGCTAATCTAAATGGAAGAGCTACTCAATTAACCATGCACAAAGGACATGTAATAGCTTCACAGGTTCATATTGGGGTACTATGCAGTCTGGCAAGTCTATGTGTAAGCTCAACTACAGTGCTCACACCAGCAGCACCTCTCTAGGGTAGTGTCCTGTCTGTGAACAGCAGAGCCATGTGTTACCTGCACCTCTGCACAGTACAGCCACTGCAGTGATCCCTGGCGTACATGTGTCTCCCATCCACCAAGTGAGGTATCACATGAACAGTGCTACTGAGTGTCCCTGCGTGATGTACATAGTAATCATGTTCCAAAGCATGGTGAGTGTCTGGTTTGGGTATGTAACCCTCAAGCACATCCCACTCATCGTTGCATGTGTGCACATATCCATGAGCATGTTGCTGACAGTGGCTTTTGGTTATGTCACTTATGTGGAGTATATCCATGAATATTGTTGTGGACATGGGCCCTGTCTGTTCAGCGGAGGTCACCCCTGAGTATGTAGTATGCAAATGTGTACAGATGTGGTGTCCGTCGTTCTGCCGCATACGTCAACCATCGGAGCTCAATAAATGTCATAGCGTGTTAATGTTGTGGTATGTAAAGCCGTAGCTGTTGTGTAAGGTACACCCTAAATGGGGTGTTGTACCCTTGAATGTGTGTATACATCTGGAGTTCAGAGGTACAATGGGTGCCTATGTTCCAGCTACAAACCCAGTACAGATAAGTGTGGCCACGTAGAAGGATATCCACGCCACAGTGGCAATATGGTTATCAAAGGAGTGGGTGCGACATACGTGAGTACTACAATCATGTACAATGTGACATGTATGTAGGTGACTACCACGTATGTGATAATCAGTGGTGTAATGCAAAGGGGATGTTCATGCACCTTGTGTCATGCAGCTTGAGGCCATGATATTGATATCAGGTATCCGTCACAGTGACACCCTTATGGAGGGAGTCAGTATCAGCTGGTGGATCAATCATGGTGCTTTGTATGCAGTTGTCTGTAAAGCTAGGCAGGGAAAGTCTCTCTATGCTAGCCTGTACCTCAGGGAAGCATATACCAAACATGTGGGGCCCTATGACTGAGGACTGTGGTACGCCAAGTGTAACTGAAATACAGTAGGTACTATGGTATGCTACCCTCATTGTGTGTGTCCTGTCCGTGAGCCACTTTGCATAACATCCTGAGACATAGGGGTCGATGTGCAGGTGGATGTGTATGTTGTCAATACCAGAATGGAGAACGGTGCTGAAAGGCAATGAGAGGACAATGTAGGCTGTGTGGACCCCCTTACTGTCATCAACTACCCTGGTAACTGTATCAAAGGAGTCCACCAGGTGTAGGAGCCATGCTCTGGCCCTAACAAGTCCAACCTGGGTGCCATCAAAGGACCGGTGCCCACCAATGTCTCTGTGAATGACTTCCATGATGATGTGCCCCATAGCCTTGCAGAACAGTCCAGTCAGGTGTATAGGGAAATAATCCCCCTCGTGCATTGTGGCGCCACCTGTGTGGAGTGTGATAACTGTTGCTATGTGCCATTCAGGGGCCACAATGTGTGATACAAGGCTATTACTGAATATGGTGGCCAAGTGGGGAGACATGTCATTCAGAGGTTTGTGTAAATCACAGCCTGGGATATTGGACGGTCACATGGGGCCAGTGTTCCAGGCCATATAGAGTGCAGGTTAGTACTGTGTAGGTGTGACTGCAGGGACACAGCAATGTTCCTGCATGGATTGTGGCCCTGTAGGGAGTGAGAGGGTGTAATGTTAGCATTGAACCCATCTGCCAGCATGTTGCCAACATCACCTGGTCCTGTAATGTTCCTGAGTAACTGTTGTATGTCAGAGCAGCTGTGGGTATTGCCATTGACTACTGACATACCTCCGTAATGCCTTGTGGTACACCCTGGAATGTGTCGCAGTAATGTTTACGTAGCTAGTTTCAGAGTATGTGATGAGGGATCCTGTAGCCCTACTGAGGCTGACCAGTGAGCTACCACACCCATGGGATTGTACTCCACTTTGCAACAGGCTCCACTTGTTGTTGTAAATTATGTCCATGGAACTGGACCCCCAGAGTGGCGTCCGTTATCTGGTGGGTACCATCATGGCTCTGTGTGAAAATGCATGATTCATGCAGTCGTGTAAGTGCTAATGAAGTGCACTGGGTATGTTTCAGCATTTGTATGTCCATTGTCCATCTGCACGGGTGTCATGATGTTAACTACTGCTGTCATAAGACGTCTGTAGTAGGCGTTGTAGTACTCTTGTACTGTGTATGCCGTGAAGGGTGTGGTGCCAGGATGTGGATAACAAGGGTGATTATCATATGTTCGGAATCCACCAACAAGGGGATAACCCCAGGTGTGGAACACCAGTCACATGTTAGTAGTGTCCATGTCAAGGATATTGTTGGTCTTGGAGGTGGTGTGTATGGGTTGAGCCAGCCGAGTGGAGGTTATGAATCCCGGACAGCGCTGGCCTAATGTGTCGGTACATGAGTGGCTATCCCAGTTAAGTGTGGGGTAGTGTCAGTTTCACATCAATAGTACCTGTCTGAGCCCTACTGTGCAGTACACCAAGAAATGAGGTCTGGTAACCATGGGATATGTTGTTGAATCCGTAGCTTGTTACAATGTGTATAGCAGTTCTGGCCACAGTTAGTTGCATGTGGAGCACCTCTGATGCATTGTGCTAAGTAACTAGCCAGGATGTGTGTACAACATAGTGGAATATGGGAACACCTCAGCCGTGGGTGTGCCGGTCCAGGTTACATGACTGAAAGGTATGGTCTGTGTATAACCCGTCATTTCAGGTGTGCTCTGCAGAGCCTAGAGGCAGGTCCCAGTCACTGCAGAGATATTGAAGTGGTCCATTATAAGGAGTGCCTTGCCTGCGTGTGTCAGAGATGAAGATGTCAAGCTTTGCATCACATGACCCCATGTTTTGCTTGCCTGTTCCCGTTCTGGTGGTGAATGTTATGGGAAACTGTGCAAGACAGGCAGTATAGAAGCAGCAAGAGCCTTACATGTTATCTATACTCCCAGGGCTGACAGGTGCAAGTCATCTGTGCCAAAGCATCGTGTTTTGTTGACCATGTCAGTCAAAGCGGACAGATGCCAGATGCCTGTGGAATGACAGCAGAAGCATAGGCAACTGTTGAAGTGACACAGTCAGTCACTGTACAGTGGTAACAGGTCCGGATGAATGCATAATGCTCCCCAGGGCTTGGCCCATACCTTCAGGGCTACAAGACTGGTGAGCTATTGCATGTCCCTGCACACATAGTCTGTTAAGTTGCATCTCAGGGCAGTCACACTAACATGGAGAATGACAGTCAAATTGTACCTGGTAAGGTGGGCATGGGTGCATAGGTTATGTTGCAGAACCAGTTACCCGACAGCAAGATGTAAGCAACTATCTCCTTGTGTAGCCTGCTGAGTGGAACATCAGTGTGACCGCCTACAGAGTCACCTATGACAGGTGTGTTGTGTATGTTATAACACCCTATTGGCTGTATGTGATGGGCACACATGACTCTGTGGGCTATAAGTTATTGTTGTTGTATTGGTGATGGGGCCTGCCTTTGGTGCCTACACAGAGTATGGAGAGGTACTGCAGAAGTTGTACTCATATGTGTGGTCCGTGGTGGTGGAGATCTTGTGAGACTATGTGATGAGTGGGGTGTGTTGCGAATGTTACACATCCCCACATGATTGTCAGGTTCAGTCAGGGTTGGTGGCAGCATTACTTCCAGCAGGGCTGCATATGTGCATCTCCCACAGGCTGTAGTGTTGTAGGTTGGGAGGTGAGCATTGACTGTGTACATGAGACAATTGCTCTATTGCCACATGTACGACATATTCATCATATAGACAGGCAATAGCACTAGTACGTGACAGTTGGACATGCCTGTATATACAACCATGTCTCACAAGATATGTGAGTTACATGTGTACAACAGCTGTTGTACTGTAAGCAAGCTGGAAATGTAAGGACAGACAGTGTACTTGTGAGAAATGGTGTGGAATGGGTGCTATATTAATCGGTAGCTCATGAAGTGCTCACAAGTTCTAAACAAGTGTTGAGCATGAAAATACAATACAGATAGGGTGTTGGATAATATCAACCCACAAGTGGTGACGACAGTCATAATTGGTGGCACCGCACTATTACCCTGCTGAGTATGGTATGCAAGTCCATGAATCATTATCAATGTAGATGTTAGCAGTACAGATGTACATGACAATACAGATGTTTGACTACATATACCTTTGTGTGTCACAGGAGTGTTCTACCAGTGGCCTGTTGATAGAATCAACACTACAAAAGGTGCCAGAGTGACATGTGCATATCACACCAGTGCCAGCTACAGTAAAACAGGGTTAATGTGTTGTACTCCACCCTCATTGTAGCCCATACCACACAGACAAATGTGAGGCATCTGTGTATGTAAGGATGTGAATGGCCATGACCTATGAGCAATAGCTGTCTCAGTGTTGTGAACAACATACAGAATGGGCTTTGTGGGTGAGGTGTGTGACATATGTGCACATTCTGACAGATGATATCAGCATTGTCACCGCTAGGTGAATATTCCTGTACCCATTAACTACCACCTAGGCTGCGGTCAACATTATGGACACTGTGTAAGGGATGGTGCTGTGCAGTTCACCTTCCTGAGTTGGTGATGTCTCCAGGCCCCTTAGGTAGTTATACGAGGTACCCATGTCATGACAGGGTGCCATCCATGAGCATGGAGATCATTGGACTGGCATACACAGCACTCGGGTGACCAATATTGGATCACATATCACTTTTAAGGGGTATTGGCCATGCGTGGATGGGCGATACCAGCCTTCACAATCCTCACCTCCACTATGCAGCATGCTGTCTACCTTGCATAAAGACATGTGTTACACTATGATGCTGGACATGCTACATGTCCATATCCTGATCTGGAAGACATACGTCATGGACAGCCACCGTCCTACTAATAGGATCGCCACATGCTGGACAGATCCCTGTGCTATACATGTGACATACTCCCGCCATACCATGCAACCCTGTCCATCAAAGCTGCACATGTCATCTCTGTCATACATGGTGTGATGACCGCATGGTAGATGTAGTATCACCTTTATGGATCAGTAATGTGGCACTGATGCACCTCGTGGTGGCAATATGGCTGTCGGATACAGATAGGAAACCTTGCCCGTACATGCTATAGTTGATAACCATCCCTGCAAATTACATCCGACTAGCCATTGTCCCATGTCTATCACATGTGCAACACAAGCAATCCGTGGCAGGATGTTGAACAGCTGTACAGTGCCGTGTAGATGTATATGGCAAAACACATGCATGTAAAGGTTTCCATGTGTATGTGTGCATTGTCACTGCTCAAGTCCATTAAGGCAGTGTATGTGTTGATATGTGACATATACACGGCATCAAGGTCAACAGCATTACCGTGGACACATCCAGGCATGTGCTGATAGGTAAGAACATCAGTGCAGGCAAACAGACATGCCCACATCAAGACAGCATTCACATGGAGTATGAACAATGTAATGAGGTGACACACATATAATGGTGATGATATCCAATGCATAACGGGTGTTACATGTGTGACACAAACATGTCAGTCATGTCAGTGTCATGATGATCTGCAAAGATAACTGTGCAGATGTACTAGATTTACTAGAAATGTATGTGCAGCAGTATCTCTGTACATCTCTGATACTGTGACCTGTCACCATCATTATGTCTTACAGATAATGCCTCGTACACACCTGCCAGCGTACAGCCACCAGGAGGATGATGTCCTCATCCTGTACCTCCATGAGAACTATGAGGTGTTGTTCAGCCATGTGCCACAGCATGCCCAGCAGCATGATGACCTGTGACAGGATCTTTGCAGGAGGGTGAATGATGTGGGTGGCCATAACTGCACCTACCAGCAGGTGCGCAGACACTGCATGGACTTTATATGACATGCAAAACAGTGTGCCACTGCAATCGCCAGGGAACAAGGTGGAACAGGTGGTGGGCCACCAACTCAGCCCCCACTCACACACACTGAGGAGCTACTGGCCAGTCTGGGGACACCCTCAGAACAGCATCCACAAACACTAGCTGCCATCGTGGAGGTGGGTGTCTCCCAACCAATGAGCCTGGAGTTGCCTGGTAAGTCAGGACTGCACATATGAGTATTATATCCCATTTAGTTGCATGTGTCACTGTACATTATGTAATGTAACATCATATGCAAGGTATGTTGACACACATGCTGCATACTACAGTATGCTACCCTGTGTATGCACAAATGTGCATACTATATGCTATTGTACAGGCGAATGTGTTAACATGCACAGTGCACCCTGTGGCTGTCATACAGTCATGGATAATGTTCAAACTGCTGTGTCACCCCTATACAGGTACCTCTGGAGTGCCGCACAGACATCAGTCCGTTGCAGGTGAGACTGTCATCAGTATCAGGCATGTTAAAGGATAGATCTATTCATCATGTGGCCAGTTAACACTTATACACTTGATGTTTGGTCCAGTCACGATATACAGGTCGCATCACCCATCACTCACACTGGCTACTCATGGGCAATATATACAAATGAAATGATACACCGACATGAAACCACAGTATTTGTCATTGCTACATGTGTGGACATATGTACTATACATTGGAACAACACTTGTGGTATGCAAACAGTACCACACAGTGAGCTGTGATATGGGCAGCCCACAGGAGTCACCATTGTGTTATATGCCCCTGCAATGGGTGCACACATTGTGATGTGCCATCTGACATGATCCAGATGCATAGTATTCTGGCTGCAATATTGTCACACTATCCCATAACCCATACCCCACATACCAAACATACAACCCGTTGTCTGCATAGCCCTGTGGATGGTGACATATCTGACATCTATGGGTGTATGTCATATGTGACAACACAGACATGTGAGAGAGACGGCCATCACACACATTTGGCTAACACATGTGCACACATAGCCATGGGGGATGGCCAGAGACACGTAGCCACACAGTAGATGTGATGTGTATACACCCTGTTGCATATTGTCCACACATGGTCCAATTATAGCCTTATTTGACTGATTATACAGTTGATGTGGTACACTGGGCATCCTAAAAGCCTGTGTACAGCTAGTGGAGGTGTCACTGAAGTCTACCATATAAGATGTATGGCACATCACGACTGTGTCATAACATGACAGTAGTCACCTGTGCAGCTTCCACAGACATTGGCACCACATCAGGCCACAGATACTGTACATCTCCCCTGCTGCTGTAGGACATCACCATTAGTTGTGCACCTCGTGTGTGTGGTACATCAATGTCATGTGGGACATGGTGAATTGACTAGTCTGTTATGTGTGGACATGGTTGCCAGGCAGCTAAGACTCTGTAGTAGTTGTGCAGGGGTCTCATCTGTAGGTCCTCCAGTGACCTGTCACATGACACAGCATGGTTTGGTGTGTATACACCTCAGCATCGTGGGTCACAATCCACAGCTATGTCATGGGTATGCATACAGTTATGGCTATGCAATGTGTATATATTATGCACTGTATAGCAATATAGATGCCTCATGATGCCATGCAATGCCACAGTGTCTGTACTTCACACTGTATAGCAATGTAGATGGCTCACACTACCCTTCCATGCTCATGCACATTTGCTAAACATGCATTCTATCTGTAGGGCATACAGACAACATCGCAATGTGATGCCCATTACAATGCTGTACATGTGTCAGGACACCATTGTGTCAGACATGTATGCATGTTAATGCACACGTCAGCAGATTACATGTCAAGGTCACGTCAGCCATGTGTATTGTTATCCTGTTCTGGTCCACATGGTGTATCATGGGGATGCATACATACTACCATGATTGTGTGAACTGCATGGCTACTGATATGATACCTGCTTACTGTAGTGTGCACCCTAGGGAGGTATGCTAACTAACACTATTAATGTCTGAGCTGCATGCCATCTGCTGTATCACATGCATGCTGCATGCCGTCTGTCAAATCACATGCATGGTGTGTCTGTGTGTGTCTGTGTATGTCTGGGTATGTCACTGTGTGTGTCTGTGCGTGTGTCACTGTGTCTGTGTGTGTGTGTGTGTGTGTGTGTGTGTGTGTGTGTGTGTGTGTGTGTGTGTGTGTGTGTGTCACAGTGTGTGTGTGTCTACTGTAATTTAGAGTCTTTCTTTGCATTCACAGGTGATGTAGGTGCGTTACCCTCCTGCAGTCCATCTGATGTTAGTGTCCCCACAGATACTAGAAGTAATGAACATATGCATGAGGTACAGACAGGATTGTCAGGGGCTGAATCTGTGCCAATGGTTGCCATCCCAGCTATGTCCCCCTCTTCCCCGCACACAGTTCTGCTGCCAACACATACCGCATCACCAGTGGCCATAGAGGAAGGACAGTCAGCATCTGTCAGCATGGAACAGGAACGTGTGGTGGTTACAGAAGGTGTGTCTCCACACCATGGTGTCAATGTAATGACTGCAGATGTGCCACACAGGCATGTGTCCGGTGCTGCTCGTAGGAGGACCTCTGGCAGACATGCAACTGCAGGACAGAGTGCAGCAGCTGGTATCACTAGACGCATGTTCCAGACTGTAACCGCGGCACAGGCATGTGCTGAACGGCAGAACAGAGAAGGGCAGAGGCTGCAGAGGGATGCTATCCGTACCCTAAATGACAACATCCAGGCATTGGCAAATGCTCAACAGCAGATTGCTGATGTTCTGGACAGGCGATTGGGTGACAAGGTCGGAATCCTTGACCGTGGCATGGCAAGCCGCGAGTGTGAGCTGTCTGTGCTGGAACATCTGGTAGGTGTGAGGCATAGGTCACGTGGATGTAGGCCAGCTACACCACCTAGTGCAGGTCAATGTGAGCATGCCACCTCACATGCCCGCTCCCATAATGCCGGTAGCAGTAGCAGTAGCAGTGCAGCTGGTGCTGCGCTGTCCACACCAGGACACAGCAGGCCACGTGGACATGGCCCTGGATGTTCCCAGTGGGGACATGGTTCCAGTAGACATGTGTCGGCAGACAGTAGCCAATCTATACCTCCACCTGGTAGTGCCCATGCAACCCCTGGCAGGCACAGTTGCCGTGGCCGTGGCCGGACACAGTGAGCTGTACAACTTGGTCTGTACAATCTGGAGCTGTCAATAATACCCCTGTGTAGGCCTCACAAAAGGCAGAACTGTGTGCACACATACACGCACACAGCAAACACATCTGTAGGGCACCACAACACCCACATGCATACTGAACAGACATGTCCAATCATATCACCGGCCCTTACCCACACACATGATGTCATCCATTGGTGCAGCCTATGCCCCTGGCAAACATTATCACCCTGTGCATATGATGAAGCCTGTGCCATATCCCTGTCATCCACACCTTCGGTGCAGAGACATGCTCAAATGGTCTGATGCAGAGGGTGAACAGAATAGTGAGAGAAGTGCATATTACATTAGTTGTGTAAGAATAGTGAGAGAAGTGTATATTACATTACTTGTGTAAGAATAGTGAGAGAAGTGTATATTACATTAGTTGTGTACTGTTGACACACATCAAACATACCATGTTGTACAGGTTTAGCATGCATTGTTATATGTTCACAGTATGTGTCTCAGTAACAACAGCAACAGCATGTTGGTAATGATGCCCTGGTTCCCTCCTTATGGTCTACTTGCATGTGCCTACAGGTAGCAGTGTTTTCAGTCTCCCATGTGTAACTGTGGAGTACTCACAGGCACATATGGCAATATCAGCAAGCTACACATAGCCTCAACCTGACTATTGAAAGGCTAACATACCACAGATGTCCACACATATACTGATCCAGAAGCATGTGGGCAGTTTAATGGGCTACAGTGGCTAGAGACATGACATCCATACCAGGTCACATCACAGGTATGTTGACATGGTGCAGGGAATGTACACAGTGGTCCGGCCGATGATAATGTTGGAGGCCACCTGATAGCATGAGGCCTCACTGTGTAGCAGTAATACCCTGTCACATTACAGGAACATGCCCACACTCACGGGGACAACAACACTATAATGCACACCCCATAGTGTTGAGGTGAGGGCCCCTGCCTATGTGGTCATCACCCTCACAGTACTGTGCACTCACACGATGCGACACAGAGAAAGAACATGTACAGGTAGCCGGTACGGCTGAGACTGATGGCATCAACAGGGTAGTAGACTGCATCACCATGAGAGGTTAGGGATCCTGTGTGTTCTGTATGGTAGCACTCCATGCACCATTCAGCCATACATACATACATACACACACACACACACACACACACACACACACACACACACACACACACACACACACACACACACTGTGGAGACCACAAATGTCATTCACATATGGATAGCTGATATGTGTGTGATACACACACCACCCCTACCTACGTCATGCTTTCCACACTGCAGTATGTACAGATCTCTACAACAGTGTACAGGGGTGTGTAACAATTGGGATGTATTCCCCACCATACATGGCATATATGGTCACACAAGCAAACACCCATGGCAGTACTGTGAATGATACACCTACTAAATGATGATACGTCTGACAGACATGCAGCAGTATTGGCTGCATTATGTGTACCAATGCTACATCCAGCAATTGTGCTGCTATATGCACATGGGAGGATGTAAGTGTTACAGGTGTCAAGTGACTTACAGTCAGTAACACCTGACCGCTGTATAGGTTTTTTGTCTTCACCGTCAAGTAACAGTAACATAGCGTACTGTTTGCACATGTAATGGTAGGATGGCGTGTGACACACCTGTGAGCCATCCCCGGCAAACATCCATCTGCACAGGTGGATCATCACTTTATGTACACACACATCCATCCATACCTGATGTACATCCTACCGTACTGTCAGTATGTCACCATATACAGGTGTCAATGATGGGGCTGCATTGCAACTGCATGTTGTAATTGGGCACAGATGAGTTACATACATCAGCTACTGCACATGCATGGTAGGTGCATGCACACTACAAATTGTACATGTGTGTTGGTCCTACATGCCAGTCATGTAGCCATGTTTGTATGCATTGCAATTGGTGGACATGTGTGATGACATACATAACACATGGAGTGTTGTATGATATGAGGAGTGTCATGGGTAACTAGTACAGAGGGAATGCGTCCTCATTCAACATTGTACCTCATGTATTGTTAGCATTCAACAGCCATAGACCCACCTTCCAGTTGCGTGCATGGGATTGCTGTAGCCACTTGTCTGCACAGAGGACAGCAAAAGCTATGCTATGTACATATGTGTTGTGTGTGTGGTCCATGCACATATCCACTGTGATTACATGTATGTCATATCCAAACATGTGTGTTCTTTGGTGTACAGTGACAGTCATCTGTCACAGCTGTGTAAGACCCAGAACCCCTGGTATGTGTAGAGCCGACCTGGTTATGTACAGTGGTATCATTGCAATGCATAACACATGATGGAACCCTGTTGGTACATGTATAGTCTGCACAGTTGCTGTAGACCTATGTACAGTCCACTGGTCATGAGTCACACAGTGTTGTGGTAATGTATGGCTGTGTATTGCTGGTCCAATGACATGGTGATATCTGAGGGTTACATTGTAGACTGTGGTGTGTACCTCTGTGATCTGCACCTGTGACATCTGTGATGGCTCCTGAGTGTGTACTGGTCAGTACACGTGAGTGGCCTTCATGTACGTGGGGACAGTAACACCATACTGTGCCCTTCCGTGTTTAGAATCCGTGTGCATGCAAAACAGCCCTTTGCAACTGCTAAGTGTGTGAGCATGCCCTGTACACCATTGTGTAGATGGACACACAGTACATTCCAAACTGCACCCTTCCATGTTTAGAATCCGTGTGCATGCAAGACGGCCCTTTGCAACTGCTAAGTGTGTGAGCATGCCCAGTATGCCATTGTGTAGATGGACACACAGTACATTCCAAACTGCGCCTTTCCATGTTTAGAATCCGTGTGCATGCAAGACGGCCCTTTGCAACTGCTAAGTGTGTGAGCATGCCCAGTATGCCGTTGTGTAGATGGACACACAGTACATTCCAAACTGCACCCTTCCATGTTTAGAATCCGTGTGCATGCAAGACGGCCCTTTGCAACTGCTAAGTGTGTGAGCATGCCCAGTACGCCGTTGTGTAGATGGAGACACAGTACATTCCAAATGGACATGTGATACTAAGCGTATGGGCATGTCCAGTGACACCTTGTGTCGGTGATGTGCCTCTGTGTATGGGAATGGCCATTGACATCCTGTATAGCGATGGTGGTCATCCAGGCAACAGATGTCCCTTTTCAACGTCACGATGGATGCCTACATTGAACACACTGGTTGACTGTCTTGAAGGGTGTAATGTCTGTGGCGCGTCCCGTATCTATGTAGTGTTGTAGTGCTCCGTAGATATTTAGTTGCCCCAATCACACCACTGCCATGTGTTTGTCTACGTCTGCCTTGGGACAGTAATATGCTTTCAGACTACTCACTCTCTATACAGTCCCTATCGGCGTCCTTGCCTTTGCGGATGATGTCATCCACCTAGAAGTATGCCTCTGGGAGTGCTGTGTTCAGTAATCTCGGTAGCCCATTCTGTAACTGCGTAATGCTGTAGTGTGATAAGGTAGTTAGGTGTATGTTTGACTCTCAGCCCTGCCAAGTGTGTGTGTGTGTGTGTGTGTGTGTGTGTGTGTGTGTGTGTGTGTGTGTGTGTGTGTGTGTGTGTGTGTGTTTAAAGCTGCCTGGGGACACAGTAATGCTTTTAGATGCCTCACACCACATACATTCCCTATCTGTGTCTTTGCCTTTGCGGATGATGTCATCCACCTAGAAGTATACCCCTGGGAGTGCTGTGTTCAGTAATCTTGGTAGCGCATTCTGTAACTGCATAACACTGTAGTGTGATAACGTAGTTAGGTGTATGTTCGACTCTCAGCCCTGCCAAGTGTGTGTGTGTCTGTTTCCAGCTGCCTGGGGACACAGTAATGCTTTTAGATGCCTCACACCACATACATTCCCTATCGGCGTCTTTGCCTTTGTGGATGATGTCATCCACCTAGAAGTATGCCTCTGGGAGTGCTGTGTTCAGTAATCTTGGTAGCGCATTCTGTAACTGCATAATGCTGTAGTGTGATAAGGTAGTTAGGTGTATGTTCGACTCCCAGCCCTGCCATGTGTGTGCCTCTGTGTGTGTGTGTGTGTGTGTGTGTGTGTGTGTGTGTGTGTGTGTGTGTGTGTTTCCGGCTGCCTGGGGACACAGTAATGCTTTTAGACACCTCACACCACATACATTCCCTATCGGCGTCTTTGCCTTTGCGGATGATGTCATCCACCTAGAAGTATGCCTCTGGGAGTGCTGTATTCATTAATCTCAGTAGCGCATTCTGTAACTGGGTAATGCTGTAGTGTGATAAGGTAGTTAGGTGTATGTTCAACTCCCAGCCCTGCCACGTGTGTGTGTGTGTGTGTGTGTGTGTGTGTGTGTGTGTGTGTGTGTTTCCAGCTGCCTGGGGACAGAGTAATGCTTTTAGACGGCTTACACCACATACATTCCCTATCGGCATCTTTGCCTTTGCGGATGATGTCATCAGCCTAGAAGTATGCCTGTGGGAGTGCAGTGATGCCGGAACTCGGTAGCGCGTTCTGCTACTGCATAATGCTGTAGTGTGATAGACTACACAGGTAGATGCTCAATTCCAAGGCATGGCAGGTGTGTGTTTGGCAGTTATAGCTTATGTGTTGGTATCTGTGGGTGGCTAGCTGCAGGATGTGTCCAGTTTGTTTTGTTGCTGACCTATTTAGTGTCCACAGCCCACATATTCTGCCAAGACACTGGGTTGTCAACACATACAGTTGCCAATAGGTCTGGGGAGTAACTGTCAGCAGCCCTACTCTTACCCTTGCTATGGTCTGACCCATGTGAAGCAACATAACACACGTGCCTTGATTTTAACAACACTACATGATGCAGGTGGCACATGTAGTTTCCTTTCCATTCCTGTCTAATGCATTGCTGTCATGTGGTTCGCTTTTGTGATATAAATGTCATATCTACTTATGTGTGTACATGTATATGTGTGTATGCATACATACATATATGTATGTCCATGTATATATGTCTACAAATAATATATGTGATATATGTAGATGTAGAGGTGGACATAGATGTGAACATATGTGTGGGGACATCAGCACTATTGACTATTTGTGCCGGATGATCTGTACGTGATAACTTGGGATCTATGTATATCTGCCATGGCGTGGTGTTAATGCACATTGTCTGTGCTGTGCAGGGCCACGGGTTGTAGTCGTGTAGGCACCAGTTATTTTGTTGCTGGGCAGACCATGGGACATCGAATATGGTGATGGTAAGGCACCTGTTGCCAGTTGTGTGTGGATCTGAGTGACACTGAGCAGTGGTTAATATGTTGGAGGCTCGGTATGGGTCATATAACTATTCATTAGAAGAATATACTATGCAGATGATGTCAACTATGGTGTATCACATTTATCACCAGGGTGTGCTGCTGGTCCCTGGAGTGTATTTGTGTAGTCACCAAGTGCAGGTCTCGCCTATAGTTGACAGCATGGGAGGGGGTTCAGGCATACTGTACGTACATTGCAGAACTGTGCCTCGGGACTGCTCCTGCCTTAGAAAACCTAAGCTAGGGGTGTGTCTGTATCTGCCTGGTGATGTTGGGAGGGATGACAGCAGTGGTGGGGTAGTCAGGGTGTACAGGCTGCACAAACATGTGTTGATCAGCACAATCAGCTGATGACATGGCCTGCCCGCAAATGCACAGTACATTAATGCGAGCAAGCAGCATACACACGTGTTTCATCCATACTCTACACCACCGGTGTATTCCTGCAGGGACATTTCACAACACAGTCCAACAAATGACATGGGCTGCAGCAGGCAACATATACCAACATGTGCAGGAGGCTGGGGCAGTGCAGATGTGTATGCTGCCAAACAACCCTTACTGGGGTGACATAAGACTTTATAGACCGGGGGTGACTTACCAGGGTCTACATGGGCTGGGGATGTTGGAGCACTATGGGGTAGACAGAGACCTCCTACAGCAGCTTGTTGACCTGTGCCTAACACGTCAAACAGGCTGAGGGAAACGCATCAAAGTGGATACCATGGGATGTGTTGGCCTAGGTGTACTAGCCACAGGTACCTCACACAGCACAACTGGGGATATCATGGGTATCTCACAGGCATCTGCATCCAGAGTATTGCACCAGTTCACAGATGCCATGTCAACACATGCTAGTGAGCACGTACAGGTCTTCCACACACGTGATTAGTGGACCAGCAATATGAATCTGTTCAACCACATGGATGAGTACCCTGGGGTACTGGGTGCTATAGCCTGCACATGTAGCACCACCCGGGGAGCAGGGTAGGGCCTACAGTCAGTGCAGGGGCATACCCTCCAACAGCTAGGCCTTATGCGATGGCCACGGCATGAGATCGAATGTGTGTGCTGTCTGCCCTGGAAACTGTGATGTGTCCGATATATGGCATCTGACACAGCTGTAGCACACCAATGCCTATGTGGACATCCCCTACAGTCTCCTAGTGGGGGATGCTAGGTAAATACTGGTGTAGTGGCTTATAACACCCATCAGCAATGCACACACACCTGAACAGTCACACCATACTGAGGCAGATGCACAGGCAAGACATATACATGTGCATGTGTTTGGGATGCTCGGTTCACAGTTCTGGTATCCGAACACATCTGTTGGGGCTCTGCAGTATTTACAAGCTACATGCATACATGTTGTTATGTTATTTGCTATGCTACACAATGTTATCCTGCAGTAACAGTTACAGCAGGAACAGCATGGGGCAGTGCCACAGAGCCCAACACCACTGCCAAGGCCTGTACAGGTACAGTGTGACTTGGTGAAGGAACTACCTGAGTAGGGCAAAGTCGGCGAAAGCACATGCACAGTATGACCTGCCCTTGGCAAAGAGGCAACACAAGGCATATGCACTGACAAAGCAGGTACCCACGGATTTCCCCTCTCTGACCAGCACACAGTACAATGGATGCCAAACATGACAGTACCTGTGTTCAGCCATGTATGGGAGGTGCACTGTGTGCATCCAAATTAGGCAGCACTCCAGCACCGTCCTCCAGTCCGTAACACAACCAGGGTATGTCTATTGACCTAACAAGTGGCAGTTGTATTAGAATGTGTACTTACCCATTTCTCTGGTATGTATGTGAGCATACAAGTGACTGTGGTGGCCATATGTTAGGGCAGCAGACAGTACACATCCATAGTGGCACCATGACCTCTGTAGCACATACGGGGGTCACAATGGTAGGCTGTAGTACACAGGATGTCCTAACCCACTGCAGATTATGGGCTGACCATCATGTGTGTCCATACAGCCCACACACATTCCATGCAGCTGGACAGATGTGGACCAATACAGACAAATGATATGCGATGGCCTATGGATATGCCCAATGACTGACCCTAACCCCCTATGACACACACAGACGACAGCAGGCCAGGCTGTTTGATGTAGGATGTGTAATAGGACGTCCAACACCACTGTGCTGGTAATTAATGCTGGGAACTGACACACCCTGGTATCCCTCCAACCAGCAATTTAGGTAGGTAGATGGGCAGATGAAAGCGCTAAACTAGTGATTTTCGCTGTTTTTTTGTACAAATAAAAGTGTACAACATTTGGAGATGTGTCTGCTTTACAGATTTGGCTGAGCGTATTGGATTTTGTCAGTTAACATGTTCCGCTATTCATACCACGTTATCCACGGTGCTGTGAAGGATTTCTGTGAGGAAGTTGTGGTTCCGCATGTCCCTACATGCCAACTGACATGTAGCTAGATTCTGTAGCTGATATTGGATCTCCGTCATTCTAGCTACCCTGCAAACTGAGCCAAAATGTTTTCTGTGTGTAGAACAGAGGGTCAGCAACACAGTACTAACTATCGGTAGCTGGTTATTTTCTTGCAATACAGTTGAATTCATACTTTGCATGCTCACACACATGACGGTATTGTCAGTCTACAACATGCGTAACAGTCATACTGGGCATGCTCACACACTGAACCACAGGACAGCCAGGCATGCACACACCAGTGGTCTGGACATATCTTCCAGTACATTGCTATACTGTTGGATGTCTGCGCTGTATGGTGTTTGCAGTCTATTGTCTGTACATATGCCATGGTCTATTGTTAATTCACATGAGCTATTTGCGCAGGGTACTTCTACCATCATGTGTATCGGGCGGTTCTTTATTTGCGGACAGGCCGATGCCTTTGGATATAAACCAGGTAAGGCACAGTCCAGCAGGTGGGAGCTGTTGTGTGTGGGTTTGCACAGTGTTAAGCACTGCTGACCTCTGGTCACAGCACCTTATAAACGTTTACACTCCACATTTCCTTGACAGGGCACTACTGGCATACTGGTAGACAAACACGCTTACAGCCGCTCGCTCTCCGACATTTCTGCTTACATTTATCACTCACGCTGGGTGTGTGTGATCCCTTGTGATGCGTATTACATCGGACTACATGACTACAGTATCGGGTATGTGTAACCATTTTGCGACAGCAGCCGTTCGACTGTACAGACTTGGCGGCCTGTCCAGTGACGTACTCATATTATATGCGTGTTCCTCATACGATCTGCTCCCATCTGCCTGATACATGGGAACTGATACTCTGCAATGCTGACATGTGACTTGAGTTTGTTAATGCAGCTGTCTGCCAAATCATGCTACCGCATACCAACTGCACGTTGGCCACCTTTCAGATTTCACGACGGGAGACTGTAGGAGTGACACCTTTCCTACTTTGCATGGGACAGTCCCTCATCACACATCACATGTGACAATACCAGAACTCTCCACCAATCGGGGACACATTTCTGCAGACTCAGGGACAAGTCATGAAAAACAGGGACACTTTTACAAAAGTAGTGCTATTAACTTGACACATTGACAGTATCAGAGCATATGACATAATACACATTTTCTGAAGTAACAGTTGTTTATAACTCTTACTTATTGTCATTAGTCAGTAAGTGTAATTCACCACCTTTCCTTCAACAGCCACTACATTTAGGAGGGATTAAGAAGGACACAGTTAGACTGTCAGTCAAACTCAGGGACGTACCTGACATTCAGGGACAGTTGAGTGGTATGGACAATACTCTAACCATTGCAACGGTCCTGATTAGGGGACCTTCTCTTGTTGTAGGTGTCTGTACTGGTTGCTTGTTACAGGTCTTGTATACCTGACACGTTGATATGTCATATGTAGTAGCATAAGCAACTATACTGCTGCTAGACTATGTTTTGATTTGCTCCAATATGTATATTTCTGTACTATGCATGGCTGTAAGTATGTTCTGCCCTGGTACATCTGACAGTTCTACAGAGCAGGTTCCACTTTGGCCATTCAGACTGGTGATGGCCCTATAGACCCTATATGTAGAGCTATCACATGTGTCGAGGCAACACATACCCACACCATACCTCTCAACTGTCCCTGATTTTCAGGGCCGTCCCTGATTTTGACTCAAATTTTAACTCTGTCTCTCTTAATTCCACCTAAAACTAGTGACGTCTGGAGGACAGGTGGTGAATTACACCATGAATAATGACAATAATTGAGTTACAAACTTCTTTTACTTCAGAAAATGTGTATCAATTCATATGCTCTGATTCTGTCAATCTTTCCAGTTAATAGCTGTAATATTTTAAATGTGTCCCTGATTGTCCTTGTGTTTTCTTGACTTGTCCATGATTCTGTTGAAATTTGTCCCCAATTGGTTGAGAGGTCTGACCCACAGCCAGTAGTACATGGACGACCTCCACGGTTTGCATATGTTAAGGTTATTCATGTAGCATTATAATTGATAATACTGTTTCCTATTACATGTAGCTGTTACTGATACAACAAATTGATGTCTGACACCACTACACACACTATATAGCCTCCATTCCCAAACTCACAGGCCCAGACTTCTCAACCAATTGGGGACAAATTTCAACAGAATCAGGGACAAGTCAAGAAAAAATCAGAGACAATCAGGGACACTTTTAAAATATTAGTGCTATTAACTTGAAACATTGACAGAATCAGAGCATATGAATTAATACACATTTTCTGAAGTAAAAGAAGTTTATAACTCTTAATTATTGTCATTAATTAAGTGTAATTCACCACCTTTCCTCCAAGTGTCACTAGTTTTAGGAGGGATTAAGAGGGACAGAGTTAACATTTGAGTCAAAATCAGGGATGTCCCTGAAAATCAGGGACAGTTGAGAGGTATGACAGGCCACGTGCCATAATTGTCGTTTTGCAAGACACACCTGCCCAGACGGGTGTGTCCTTCACAGGCGTACGGGTGTTTAACCTCTTCTATTATGCTATCATCTACCTGAGGTGTATCAGGAACAATGCATAACACCCTGCGGGACACATTTAGAAGATTGGTTCTATTAACCAGACACATTCACAGTCACAGAACATATGTATTCATTCACATTTGTCGAGGTACATGCCGCTTATGACTCATACATGTTGTCATCTGTCATTACCTGTATTCCGCCACCTGTTCACCTAATATCAGTAGTTCTGGCAGTGTTTAGTTGGACTTTGTTACATTCTGATACATAACTATGGACGTCCATGCTAATCGGGTACACGGCACTGTGTAAGTCCCTATGTATTCCCCAATGATTTACAAACTATCTGGTAGATGTGCTCTTCAGGTTTGGGAGGTGGAAGTGTATGCTATGCCCACATAGGAATATTAATGACTTCCACTGGGCGGGCCTACTACATCTCTGCCAACCAGCACCTGCACACTTAAGCCCATTAATGCATACCCATGGTCCACCTACCTTGCACCCTTCTACAGCAGTCATGACAAATACTTACTGCAAGCGCAGCTGGGGTATGAGCACACCCCTACACATTGCCCACTCTCCCCATCTCGGGACACATGTCGTACATTTTGCCAACCCATGTATTATCACACTTGTACAACCTACTGTTCCACGTACACCTACATCCTGCTCGTAATAATGTCAGCAGATTCTTTCATACCCTGAATTTTTGGGGTCCCGCAAGGGACACCGTTATCCATGTTTAAAGTGTAGACCTTGCAGAACTCTCCCACTGGTCCTTTCCTACCGGTGTTTTGGACAGCGGCAGTGTATTGCTCTGTATTGCCTGTCTGTATGTCTGTCTGGCCTAGCTGGGCGATGTGGGGGGTACAAAGTTTCTTTATTGGACGTCCCAGTCACAAATGCCCAGGCTGTAAATATGTTACCCCTAATTGCTGTGAAGTAACCTATTTATGTGAATGTGTATATCTACACTGACATATAGTTTGTTTTGTGTGTATGTGTATATCTCACTACCTGTTGTTTGTGTATATATATATATATCTATCTATATATATCTGTAGTATATCCTTGTGTGTGTGTGTGTGCGTGTGTGTGTGTGTGTGTGTGTGTGTGTGTGTGTGTGTGTGTGTGTGTGTGTGTGTGTGTGTGTGTGTGTGTGTGTGTGTGTGTGTATATATATATATATATATATATATATATATATATATATATATATATATATATATATCCGTATGGATATATATGTGTATGTAAATTAATATAGCTATGTGTATATATACGTTTTTATCTATATATACATCTGTGTGTCCATTAACCTATACATTTCCCAGACATGGACACTTACACATGCGTATTTGTTTTATCCCTGCTTCAACAGCATACTACTGCCTTAGTCATTCTGACACCGAGACTTCACTCCGGTGAACTTGTGCTCAGTATATTGCACGTTATGCAGCGGACAGATGTTGCTCGTTTTTCATGTCTGGGGTGCCGCTACTAACTGGGTTTTGATAGTGTCATTCGACATATTCCTCATATGCGCAGCCTATTTTTCCTGTTTGTTTCTGTATACATTCATATTATTACTGTTGATAGGATGTGTGTTTGTGTTATTGTGACTGTACATTGACAAATTGTTGTCTTCATGTAGTTGTGTCTTTCTGCTTTTCCCAGTTTGGAGTTGTCACAGCAGAACTTCGTTCTGCTCATGGGTGGCATATAGGTTTTATGTGCTGGGCTGCCAGGCCTGACGCACAATGTCTGACAATGATACGCCCATTCACGCATGTCTCCATGCAAACGATGCTCTATTTGTGAATCGCACCTACGTACTAGCTGACCTCCACGGGCCTCTCCATTGCACCTGGTGCAACATACCCTATCACTCCTGTGTCCATATTCGCATATCCATAGTTTCTCCTGCACACCCGTGTTGAGTTTCCCCGCATAACTGCCATTATACACCTGATATTGTAGCCATGACACACCTTTACATATTGCCCTCTCATAAGCGTTGGGGCCCTACACACATTTTGTACCACCTCGTGTATTCACAGGCTCACCATCCATTCATATTTGTACATACATGCCTTTCCTGGTGTTATGGAGTATGAACGATTTGCGGGTTACAAGTGTAGGTGGCCGCAACATGTCCTACATTTCATCTGTTTACAATGTTGACATAGCACTTCAAAGCCCTGCCTCTGGTGTGGAGAGCGGTGCTCTACTCACACTTGTGCAACTTTATGTGACATATGCTGCGAGCACTTCATAATTCCTAACTTTCTCTGGATTACCTTCACAACCCTTAGGTTTGCTTTCATCTGTCAGCATTCCTAACATATATATATATATATATATATATATATATATATATATATATATATATATATATATATATATATGATATATATATGTGTGTGTGTATATATATATATATATATATATATATATATATATATATATATATATATATTTATATATATATGTATATATTGATAAATATGTAGATATATAATTGCATATTTCTGTTATGTCTGTGGATATTTATCTATACACACATCTATCTAACTATATATATATATATATATATATATATGAAAGTCACAGCTGTAGAAGACAACATACATTTGCTATGCTAATAGCTGCGTACACCTGCGCAGGCCCACTTGCATCTACTTATTCTGAGATACATATGTTTACAAGCATGTCTTTAGGATTACATGTGCCTTATTCCTTATGACAGTATCACTTTGATGGAATCCAGTTAATGGAGCCATGCAAACCCGGTCACCTTTACATGTATAAATGTTGGCTTTACGGCACAGAGGCATTCATTACATAATTAATATGTGCTATAGTCGTACTTGGATCGGGAATGCCTTTACGTTGGGCGGATGCTGTAAAGACTACACTATTGGTGTTCTGGCTCATTTATATGTATACCCATGGTTCATAGCTACTCTGACATACACCTTACCATTTCCCTTACATAGCAGGCATCCATTCTCCTGCTAGGAAAACCGCAGTACTACAATTAGGACATTCCTTGTTTCCTACTGTTCTGGACCCGTGCTGCAAGTCTACTCACTCCAAGGATATTCATAACTCCTACGCTTATAGTCCTCGCACATACACGTGTTTGATTGTCAGGGTTTTCAAGTGCTGGTCCGGGTTTAGGCTCGGCTGACTGGTGACTAGCAGTGCCCTGGCACTGTTCAAAGATCAGACATAGCACATGGACAGAGTTAGTCCAGAGTTTAACATTCTACCTGTGTTTACAGATGCAGCTGTTTGGGCACCTCTGACCACATTATGGGGTCGGCGCTACATAATTTAGGGCAGGTAGTGGTTCCACTACATAATGCATGTTGGGGGGGTGGTTTCCCTTCCCATTTGACTATTTCATTCATTTATACATACAATGAATATTATTCTGGACATCTGTTATGAATTCACTACAGGTATGCAATAGTCCTGTCAACAGATGGGACAGTTGGTGTACTTCTGTGTACGGACCTCTCTGATACTTAGGGACTCGTGTCTACAGTGACAGGGACAAGGCTATGACAACTCAGGGATAATCATGGACACCTACCATATTATTACTATTAACTTGGAATGTGTTGACAGATTCATAATACTACTAATTTTCTGCAGTTAAATGCATCTATTACTCTTTATTGTTGTAAGTAGTCATTTTCATTCAACACCTTTCCCCCAAAGGTCACTGGCTTTGTGAGTTTGTAAGGATCTGGCCATTTATTGTGCGAATGCTCTAACCATTGGTATCATTGACATTGTCATATGTATGGGTTGTGCTGTATTCTGGTGATTAGGGTTGGCACCTTTTCAAATGGCCAAGATGGGACATTTTCGGAAGACACATCAGATTTTACAAGCCGACACATACCCATGGTCAGTACAACAGATAGAACTTTACTTATTTGCCTACATAAAAGCCTATTGTTGTAGCAGTTTGGTTGCTTATTCTGTTTCTTGTAACATTAAGGTATTGTAGATACTGGAATAATTATTTTCTGCTACTATTACATAACATATGGGACATAATTATGTCCTAAAATCGCAGGACATTTGCCGTTTGAAATGTCTTTTGTCAGGACACAACTGTCCAATGATGGACTGTCCCTCACAAAGTGGGACAGATGATAACCCTACTGCGGACACCAGATTGTTTGGGCCAACACATAGCCACGGTCAGTGCAGGTTTAGAACATTCATTTGTTTCCTAGCTGTGTGCCTTATACCTTTGGCACTTTTGTTGTTTGCCTGTTTCTTGTATGAATTACGTTTATTCTGTCCTGACGTGACTGCTTTAGGCAACTGTTACATGCAGTATGGTGCATAATTATTTCCTACGGTCACAAGACATTGTACCATTGTTGGTCAGGTCACACCTACACACACATTAATTGCCCCTCACACAGTGGATCAGGGGTATCCTGTTTACGTCAGTGCCTTCATCACCCTTATACCATGTGCCACTATGCGAATGTGTGCAATATATTCTCTCGCTTATTCGTATTGGGACACGTGCATCACACGGGCAGGTGTTTGATCCTGGGTAGTTGGTTATGCATGACCATTTAGGGCTGGACAGTGTCGTGCATGACTAATGCACATTCCAACTTGTGTCCAGATATCTACAGGACTGGACTTCGTGTCTTCCATTCTAATGTTTACACAGGTTACTTACCCCATGAGGGATATCCCAAAAATTGAACAAGACCAAAACAAGAGATATACCGAACATTCTTCTGGCGTTATGAAAATGTGTTGGGGGTTTTACATGCAAGGGATACATTGTGTGCAATCCTGCAACTGCCTAGGGTGACACTACCTACTACATATGCGTAGTGGTCACTATGTGTAGATGTGGCTGCACCAAACCAGTAGGCCAAGTATGGCTGGATTTGGTGGACATTCAGGTAAGGGAGCGGGTTGTGTGATGTGGAGGGGATGCTGGGTAGTCCATTATGCATCCAGGTGTGTTACATTTGTTATGGCCAGTTCCATCAGGACCAATCTGTGGGTATGTGCCAGTGACATGTCTATACATTTGTATTGCACATTTCAATATTCATATGTTTGTGGAATTGTGTTCTACAGTATGGCCCGTCTGGTTGTATTGCAGCTGTTTATACATGTTTTTGTGTTTCTTTCTGCTTCACCCGCTGCTCCCTCATACACCTCCGGTTCACCTATTCTGCACACGACACAGTATCACCTTGGAGGATTGTACCACTACCCATCCCCCACACACACACATATTCCTCACACCCCATACATCACTGCTTTGGTTGTTGGCCCATGACACGGCCAGAGTAACACATTGAATACCCTACATATGTCAGGTACCTGTATGGTTGTGTGGACTTCCCTACCATGTTTGCTTTCCACGTGCTATACCTCATGTACATAGGTACACGCCCATACTTAACTTTCATTACATGGTTGGTATACCCAGGTAATACCTGTTCAACTGTGACACATCCTGACAAGTTTGGCTTGTACCGCTGATTTGCAGATTTTGTTTGACTGTTCTAATCATTGGTAGGATGCCACCTTTTCCTATGTCCAGGATGGGATATATTCCGTACACATATCTGACTGTACTTGACAGCACGTCCCCACAGTCAACAGTACGGATAATACTGTTCCTTTCAGCCTACATGTTTCCTTATTGTTGTAGCTGTTTATATGCTCCTTCTGTTTCGTTTACATGCTTATTCTATTTCCTGTCACATTTGGTATGTGAAATATGGACATGCTTTTTGTATGTGACTATTACATGCCTTGTGGGATATGATTCGGACATACGGTCGCTAGATATGTACATTTATAGTGTATTTTGTTATGGACACATCTGCCCAGCTGTGTACCCTCCCTCACATTATGGGTCAGCTGGTGACCTTAACCATTGGACTGGACGTACCTTCTGGTGGCTCGCTAACATATGATGCATTTCACTTCCACTTGGTATAGCTATCTACACTGCGTTGGACTACGGGCACATGGTTTTCCATGTCATTTGTTCACGGGATAGGGACCCATTATTCTCTACTGTGCATTTGTGCTTGCTTCTTCATTTTGTGTTTGCAGGAACTTTCTTGCATGCTTTGCATACGTTTCAGTATCCACGGACACTGACAGATGTGATTACTAACTTGCAACTTGTTATTTGCAAGCATTTTAGGTTGCACGTTGACAGCTGGCATTTTCACGCCTCCGTGCGGCACTTCGACACACCCTATGTACTCACGCTCATTTCCTGTGCACATGGCTGTGGCGGCAGCGCACCTTCATTAATATGCATTTGGCGCTACTGTGCCATCTTCACGCTGCACTGTCGGCGCAAGCCTACTGCCGGCCTTGCGCCGAGCTTCATGAATCCTGGGGATAGTCTCTGTAACATCCAAAATCAAGTGAAAACTAGGCATGTTCTACAAATCAAGACCTTTTCTTACAGAGAAGGTTCAGTTAGATACAATATGAGTCTCACTGCTTCCAAACTTACTAAATGAAAATTCAGTCTTATATAAAAAAA
Source organism: Protopterus annectens (assembly GCF_019279795.1). NCBI lineage: Eukaryota > Metazoa > Chordata > Ceratodontiformes > Protopteridae > Protopterus > Protopterus annectens. Next base: position 425,014,804 of record NC_056744.1, on the reverse strand, counting down.
ATAAAATTGTAATAAGTGAAACAGACATACAATAAAATATGCATTTGCTGGAAACATACCCACTAAAACCCATTGCTACATAAGAATAAACAAATTAAAAAGACTGGCACCATGCCACATATTCACTTACATTCAGTTAAAAATGACATACAACATTCTTAACAAATGAGATAAATATCTAGATCTAAATTATATAAAAAAGCTTAAAGCAGCGTTCTATGATATTTAGCGCGATTTTTTAGTTTCTTGTGTGTTTACTACTACACACACACACAAGCAGCAGCGCTAAGCAATTCCAAAAAACACAGCATCCATGGGACCCGGATGTGTGTCCCCGGCTGTGTGCTCCTCAATAACTCAATGAGGAATTAAACCCACAACCACACAGTTATTTAATCAGTCTCTTACCTGGATATGTACCCAGGGGAGGCGACATGCACTGCACTCTCACTTCACAATCGCTTTTACCGACCCTGGACTGAAATTACTTAAGCTTGCAAGCCTTATCTACACACAAAAGGAGAGGATCATAATGGACCTACTCTTAAAAATAAAATAGGAGAAATTTGAGACCTTGGATCCCCTTGTTTGGCTTTGTGTCAAGGCAGATCATGCCTTTTTAAACTTGGTATGACTTTTTGACAGTCACCAAAGCCATTGATGAAAGGCAGTCCAGGCAGTCCCTACATCTGATCTGGGCCTTCATACAATACCTCACGGGTATCATCGGAAAAAATCAGCAAACTAAATGTTAACCCAATGTTAACCCATACATCACAAGATTTGATGAATCCAGGGTTTGGTTGCAGAGGCCATGTCTTCATCCAAGCTCAAAAGCCATCACCAGCAGGGGTCCCACAGGCTCAGTCCTGGCATCTTCTCCGAAGTCATCTCCTTTCTTGATTTTCTTTTAAAAAGCAAGAAAACACAGGAGATGACGACAAACTGGGAGCTGCAAAAGTAAGCAGAATGACAACGACACAGTACACTTGAGACAAACACACAGAGAACCATAAGGGTCTCGGCGGATACGTGCCAGAATGGTCTACCCCAGGGAAAAACAAGAAAATGCAAGTGCAAAAATGTGGCAAAATACCCTTCGGGAAAACAAAATTACCCCCTTGGGGAAGCACTCATTGGAGTCTGTAGACTGAGGGACCCAGGTTGGGGGTAGTCTGTCAGACTGTAGCCATTGCGCCCTAGTAGTTAGCTAGAGATCCTACATTGACCTCTGAAGGGAATCTCACTTCATCATTGCCAGGGAGGTCATGGATCAAGGGAGGTCATGGTCATCTGACCCATGACTTGCCTTTGCACCCATTTTCCACAATGCCCTGACACCAATGTATCAGACCCCGACCACAAAGTTCCTCACTATGTCACCAAAGGAAGAGAGAAAAATCTATTGATGCTGCAAGGAAAGAACTCCAGCTCCTGCTGTGCCTAACAAGCGACTCACATGTTGACTACAGGGCTCAGTATAAATCAACATTGAAAGAGGTATCACCCAGAGCCACAGACCTCGAGACTGTCTGCTTCACCTCGGAAAAACCTGAGGCACACTGGAGGGAAGAGGCGGACACACTGGAGCCACATGGGCTGGGGGACTCCCCAGTATACCCAAAGAAGCCTATGCTGTGAACTTATTCATGAAAATGGAGACCAATGTGAGGGGAGATGCTGAGAAATCTTGACCAATGGATGGGAGATAATGGGAATAATGAATATAATCACCTATAATGGGTATAGCTCGACAGATACACAGCAAAATAATGGTATAGTTTGTGAACCTATGTAATCCAGATCTATAATACACATCAACAGCAATGATCCCAAAACCAAAACCAACTAATTATACACAAATTTAGCAGCCATCATTGTAACTTACTGTACTCAGTATATGTTGCTGAACTCTGGCATTCAATTCCCCCAAGACATAAGACTAAAATCGAATCCTGAGAAGTTCACCAGACAGTAAAAACCCTATCTACAATGTACATGGATTTGCAACTATAACCAAACATGATGCAAGAATAGATTGTGCATACCTGTTTATTTTTTCTAAGGTCAACCTCCCAACATACTGCCTGTTGTAACTCTAAAACTCGGAGTTAAATCATATTTATTAACATATCAACACCTAATCAACCACAATACCCAATATCTACACTATTTCTTCCTCATCCGTTCACTGCAATTAATATAAGTTTTTTTTAGTATTTATTGCCATCAGCAATTATGTATGTGCCAACTGAATTACAAATGTACTTAATTATAACCCTGTTATATCTCATCTCTTGGGAGAGTGATATGATATTTACTTTTATTATATTATAAATGTAAAGGGCAGCTAATTTAATTGTATTATATCTGTAAATAAAAACTAATGTAGCGATTTTCCTTCTGGAGCTTTTCACCCTATATTTTGTTCTGTCTTTCAGCTTTTCCCAGTTAGGGTTGCCACAACGGAACTCCGGTCCGCTAATGATTGGTAGTTGATTTTTACGTGCCGAGTTACCAGCCCTGATGCTCAATCTTCAACGAAGGTACGCCCATTCACGCATGTCTCCACGCAGAAGACGCTCTAGCTGAGAATCAAACCGGACAGCGTCTTACTGTGAGGCATCCACTGAAAATACACTTTAGCTGAGTTAATAAATGAAAATAAATATATAAAATAAACAACCATGGCCTGATCATGGCTCAAGCAGGATTCAACCATGACTTGCATGGCTTCCTATCATATGTGAATCCTGACTGGGTAAATGTTGCCTGATTTCTACAGTGGATACTGTCCGGGGCTTCTACATGGGTGGATACTGATAACCCAGCAGATGCATTGCTCTTTGTTCTGGGTGTCATGTTTTTAGGTATTGCCCTTTTGGTATGGAGAAAAGTGGAATTAACAGCTTTACTCCCACGTGGGCCTTGCTACTCTTCTACTTGTCCATATAGTATGCTGCATTTGTGCCTGACTGTTAGGTGTATGTGTCCACATTTTGTAAGTAAATTTCAGGCATATAGGTTTGCTGAGCACATGTTTTCGCCATAAAATAACCACAAATTTGCAACTGACCAAGAATAGGTGACATGGTGCTGGATGAGGGGTCCCATAAACAAAGGTAAAAATAAAGAAAAAGAAAACTATCCCACTCCCATCCAATTACCCTTTAACCATTCTGCCTTGATTCATCATGTAAAAAGCTTAGTTTCCGGAAGCCTCAAAGTCTTTCTCTCATTGACTCTACATTTGAGCCAATGACAAAAAGACTTCAAGTTGAGCCAATAAGAAAGAGACTTCAGGACTTCTTGCAGGGTAATAAAGATAGTAGACTAGCAAGTGTGGGTCATTTTTGCAGATGTAGCATGCCTGGCTATTATTGCCATTTCAAATCCCATCCCATCACAGCTGAGGCTTTTAACCCTTTTCAAATCCATTACAATCTTCATTACAGCTGAGACAGTTTTTCCAGCAAATGGGTATGGCTAGATACTTAATGCCATCTTTACCACCAATAAAATGAAATTCATTACAGATCCATGAACCTCAATGAGGCATTCTTGTACATTTTACTTATGGTGTGCATGTGTGCATGTATGCATGTGTGTGCATATGCATGGGAAAGGACTGCAGGTTAGCAAGAGAAAAGCTGGAACTCCTGAAGGCTCTTTTGGGTAGGGCCATGCCAGAGGGAACTATGTAAGATGAATACTTAAAACTAATATACAGAATACTCCTGAGATTGAGGTAGAAAGTTGTATGGTATATTGGAAAATGCTGTCAAAGGGTGAAGGCATTATATACTTTTGCAATGAGTAAGGAAAGAAAGAAAGTTTTAAGGTAAAATATCTGCCTAAATCAAAATGGCTGAGATTTGGAAAATTAAAAAGTAAGGATCAAAAGTTAGTTAATTTAGAGAAGGAGTCATGGCATGCATTCAAGGTAAGCTATTGTAGGAGACACTAGCAAGAACATTGAAACTATAATAGATAACCTTTGTTATACTGTATTTTTTCATACTGCGAGTTCTATTCTTTTGACTATAAGTGATTAATCTATGCTTCATTGTGAGTTTTTTCTTATTGAGTTCTTAACCTTAAAATTGAGTAGTATAGTCTAGATACAGGTGTGCAGCATCCAGAGCTTCAGCTGCACGGTTTTAACCCTTTTTGAGGTATTTCAGCTACAAGTTTTCCCTTAGTAGCACTTGTGTTATCATCCAGTAGTGCTACTCGTAGACCTTCCTCCCATTACCCTTTTAGCTCTTTCAGTTTCTGACAAACATGGAAGGACAATTTTTTTATATTTTCTCCTGCCAGTCTGGTTGAAATGGGCATCCTGAGACAGTGTAGCAACTCCTTCATGTACACAGACAACCTTGTACTACTAGCACCTAGGAACACGATAGGTGAGAGATGCAAATACATCAAGCACCTAGTGTCATTGCTCTCTCCCCCACAAGCCAGTATATCTGGCACTGAGAAGGCTGGCAACATGAACACCACACCTCAAACACCACCCACACCTACACAACACACTCCCACATATGCGGAGGCCCTCAATAGAAGCATACCCAAACAAAAGAGACCTCTGAGGCATAAATGCATGCAAACTCCACTGCCCACCACACCACACATAGTCCACACACTTTTATCTCACAGCCACTAAGGCCTAAACATAAATCCAACATATTAGTCATAGGAGACTCCATTGTGAGACACAAAGATGTGCCCCTCACCAGGCTGGATAAGGAGAAAGTCAAGGTTAGTTGTTTGTCAGGTGCCAGAATCCACCATATCACCAATGTATTCAAGTCTCTCAACAGGTACTGTTAAGACTTTGTCATAGTCCATGTTAGAGTGAATGACTTGATATGTACCTCCCTGGACTATATGAAGAGGGACATGCTCAAGCTCGCTGAGTATGTGTCCCAGGCAGCTATGTCCCTACCCTTAAGCAGCATTCTACAGTCACCCAGAATGATGCCTCAGTACAAACAGAAAATGATTGACTTTAACAACTGGCTTAGTTTCTGGTGTCATTCACAGGGGATCCAGTACCTGACAGCCTGGGATGACATGATTGACAAGCCATGATGCTTTGCCAGAGATGGCCTGCATCTGTCTCCCTTGGACTTTAGGTTCCTGGCAAAGGTTCTTGCCTCCCCCATAGTGCCTTTTTTAGGCAATGCCATGAGGTCAAAGCTACCAACATGAAAATGTCATCAAAACGTAAACTAAAGGTCATGCTGCTAAACACTAGGAGTATAAACATGAAACTGCACTCATTGCAAGCTTAACCCTGAAAGATACTGACATTTGTGCAGTCACAGAAACCTGTTTCAAAGCTACAGAGAGCATTTCAGTCATACCATGTTACTCATCCTATCATTCATTCAGACTCCAAGCCGTGGGCAGCAAAACGAAAGGAGGTGGAGTTGCAATATATATATATATATATATATATATATATATATATATATATATATATATATATATATATATATATATATATATATATGACATACACACCTCTGTGCTGGTCAAACAGTATGATACACAGGAAATACTCCACGTGCAGTTAACAATTGACAAGACCCCTATTCAAATCATAGCTAGCTACAGGCCTCCAACTCTGACTCAAGATGCCCACTCCATCTATATGTACCTCTTCAAATTTATCAAGATTTAACCCTTTACCCTGATCCTGGGTGACTTTAACTATCCAACCATGGATTGGAAGAAATACTCATGCCAAGACACAAATGCCCAGAGATTCCTTGATTTTGTCAATGCAAATGCCTTGGACCAGTTGGTTGACACCCCTAAAAGAGGTGAAAATATCTTGAACTTGGTATTAACTACCATGAGTAAACACTGCAGCATCCCTACAGTGTTATCATCCCTGGTAAGATCCGACCACAAAGCAGTTACCTTCGAAGTCACCATCTCACCTGATCCCTCCCCTCCCGCTAGGGTCAAACAAAAAAACTTCTCCAAAGCTGATTACAATCTCCTGAGGGAAGGTATAAACATCTTCACAGCCCCTTCCCCCTCCACAGAAAGCAGCACATCTGTCCAAACTTACACCAAAGTACTATATGAGCATTTGTATAGCTGGATGGAATCAGAAATACCAGACAGGATGAAATTATTCTCCTCAAGGAAGCGTAAACCTGTCTGGGGGCATCTACAATAAATAAACTCTATAATAAAAAGAAAAAATATTGCTGTCCAGGACCAAGAAGGAGCAGGTGTCTAATGGGAAGCAATCTCTCCTTAGCCTGAACAAGCAAATAAGAAATCCTCCAAAGCAAACTTTGAGTCCAAACTGGACACATCTACTAAAGACAATCATAAGGCTTTCTTCACATATGTCCGCAGTCTCAAAGAAAGCACCCAGATCTGCTCAGGACTGGTGGTTAAGAACACCACATACACAAACCCTGTAGATATAGCCAACCTGCTGGCAGACAGGTTCAGTGAAAACTTCACTCCATTGCTGTTACATGAAAAATGCTCCCTTATTCATGGCTTATTTTGAATTAGTATGTTTGTATAAATTTATTTTTGTTAAGAATTATGTAAAATATTATTTTTGTTTTATAGATGATTTAATTTGTTTATGTGAAGGGGGCAAGAGTGAAATTTTGCAATTTGTTTGATTTACAACAAAATACATTCAGTTTTGTCTTTTGATGGGTTACAATATGGAACCTAGGTCTCTTATCTAGATCTGACAAGGGTTTGGAGAATGGCAAAATTTGTACTGGGGTACATAGGAAATTTGTAGATGGACGCCAGTACTTGTATGCTACTAGTTGTCATCCCCCCCCCCCATGTTCTATCATTTTTGTCATATGGTGAAGTTTTAAGATATCTAGAATATGCAATGTTGAGACAAATTTGTTGGAAGAAATATACAATACTTCTATTACATTTTATAAAAGAGGTTATAGCAGGAAAGCAACAGAAGAAGCTAAGTAAAATAATTTTGTGTTAAAATCAAGAAATACTGTTGGTGACAGGTCAATGGGAGGTAAAGTGAATGGTGAAAACAAGAATGAATAAATGTATTTTGTTAGCATATATAATATTTAAAGTGAAGAAGTTAGTAGTATTGTTAGATATTATTGGAATTTTATTCACAAGGATGGGGATTTGAGTAAAATTTTAAGCACCTTATGATGTCATACAAACAGGGAAGAAGTTTAAAGGACATTCTTGTTCATGGAAATTTTGTCTTACCAAAAATAACTTAGGTGTTGTCCAACATCTATGGGCATTTATAAATCCAACAGTTGTTCTATTTGCAAATATATATGTTCCTTTGAATATGTGAATAAAATCAAATATGTGCCAAGGGGACATTTTTCATGTAACAGCAAGGGGGTTATTTATGCCTTAAGATGCCCGTGTGGTTTCTTTTATATTGGTGAAACAAAAAGTTTTAAAGTGCGGTTAATGGAACATATCAGGGACATAAAAAATCAAACGGAAGACAAGATTTTGACATGTCATTTTAGAGATGTACATGGCAGTGATTTTTCTATGCTTCAAGGTTGTATTTTAGAGCAAGTATTTGTTGAAAATGATGATGAAATTCTTTTGAAAGAAAAACCGTTTTACAAAGAGTCTGTTTTTATTCTGAAATATAATACTTTGGTCCCTATGGGACTGAATGGAGAGGTTAATTGGAAGTATTTTATTTAATTGTTTGATTGTATTATTGATTGATTTTGCTTTTTGTATGAAAGGTAGCACATTTTTAGCTGAATTTTGTAACTCCTGGAAGATTTTTTATCGAGGCACTAGAGAATAAAATACTTTTGGCTCTGAACCAGTGGTCTTGATCATCAGCCTAACTAGCCTGATCTGCAAGGCCACGAAGTGATTATCATGGACCTCATTAGCAAGGACATTGGCAATCTCCAGACACTTGATGTGACACAGTTTGATTTTGTCAAGGGGAAGTCATGCCTGTTAAATTTGGTCAGCTTCCTTGAGACAGTCACCAAGGCCATAGATGCAGGGAACTCCACCTACTTTAACCTGGCCAAGGCCTTTGATACTATTCCCCACTCAGGTATAATAGATAAACTCTCTCAACTAGGCATCAATCCATATGTTACCAGATGGGGAGAAAACTGGCTTACTGACAGAACCCACCTAGTCAAAATAGTTGAAGCCACCTCAAGTAAGTAGATCCGTAACAAGTGGTGTACCCCAGGGGTTGGTCTTGGGGCCTCTGCTGGTTGTGATATACTTCTCAGAGGTGCAGGCCAAATCTAGTGGGCTATGGCTGACCAAGTTTGCAGATGACTACAAGCTGGGTACTGTCATCAATTCCCCTAATGATGTGGACATCCTCCAAGAGGGTCTCACCCAAACAAATGACTGGTGCCAGAAACATGGCCTCAAACTGAATGCCAAAAAATGCATCATCATCTCTTTTGGGCAGAATGATATCACACAAATTATTACATTGATAATAAGGCACTAAGCATGCAATCAGTCATTAGGGACTTGGGAACCCAGGTTGATAGCAAATTGATTTTTGACCACCATATTTCCTCCATTGTACGGAAAACTTTCTACATGAACTACCTCATTAGTATGGGTCTCTCATCCAGGGACAAGGTGGTCATAACATCCCTGTATTCTTCCCTTATAAGACCGATTATTGAATACAATGCCCCTTTCGGCATGTGCCTGGCAAAGCACATGCAGCAGCTGGAGAGACCACAGAGATTCCTCACCTGGAGAATCCTGGGCCTCAAACATCTACCCTAAACAGACAGGCTAAAAGACATGTCCCTCTACTCAGTCTCCTACAGACTCCTCAGAGGTGACCTCTGTCTGGCATACAAAGCAATCTCAGACCTCACCCTGATGGGACTGCTGCATATCCGCAAGTCAAGCTCCACTCAAGTAACCCACATGCGAGACCTCAACCTGGTCTATGACATCAGTAGGACTTGTTGGCAGGACAGATTTGTGTCCCATTGACTCCCTCGTTTGTGGAATAGATTCCCTCTCCCCATAAAGCAGAGTACCTCATTAAACCTTTTTAAGTGCAACCTGGATAACTGGATGGGGAACAGAAAATACACCCCTGGGATTCCACCTGTGTCCCTGCTGGACAGTGGCATAGGGTGCTGACTTGTCGGAACATGGGCTAAATCCTTGGCTAGGCTTGTAAGGGCCTCAGGGCCAGTAGCCTAGTAACTTCCTATGATCCTATGATAGTCATGCATGTTAAATTCTGTTATGTCAGAAATATGGACAGGTAATGAAAAATCTAAAGATTAAATGTAAAGCAAGTGAGGGGGTACAGTCCTCACTGTCAGACTTAAGGTCTGTTGAGTGTTGAGTTATTTTAAGTAAATATCGTAGCATTGTCGCCTCACAGTAAGATGCTGTCCAGTTCGATTCTCAGCTAGAGTGTCTTCTGTGTGGAGACATGCGTGAATGGGCGTACCTCCGTTGAAGATTGTGCATCAGGCCTGGCAAGCCGGTACTTAAAAAGCAATTGCCAATCATTAGCGGACCGGAGTTCAGCTGTGACGACTCCTAACCAGGAAAAGCTGAAAGACACAAACAAACAATCAATGGATGTTTATAATCCATTGATGGTTTATGAAACCAGTACTCCTGGATCACTCATAGAAAGCTGGAGATGACAACTATTCAAGATGCATTGAAAAAGTGGCGAGGATGATATGTATATTTGGAACTGTAAAAAAATTAAAGAATTTTGTGAGATATGTTTCAAGAAATGGGAACTGCATATATAGAAAACAGGTGTTAATTGTAACATTTAGTATTGGAAATAAAATCTATGGGTAGAAAGAGAAGAAAAAACGTAAGTGATGTACATGGGGGATTTAGGTCAAAAGTATTATAGAGAAGGGATGAAATTGTCAGGTAATATCAAAAAGTGAGCTGGACAGATTAATGTGAGAATATGCAGGAGGGTTTAGTTAGCTCAGATACAAAGGAAGCATATGAGACAGACATCAGATGATAGAGAAGTATAAGGACACAAAGAAGACAGATGCATATAATGAAGGAACTCCTCAGATCAAAGTCATTGCTGATTTATTGAATGTTTGAAAATTTTTGTTCCAGACTGTGATGTGTTTATATTATAAAGTTCTTTATGTTATTTACATACTGTATTGCATATGTACCCATTATTTATACATGTGAAATCACTTTGGCAAAGGAAAACGTACATAGTGAGTGACATTCATGATGTTTTGCACAATGAAAATCATGTAAATCCCTTTTGCTAGTCTATGCTATGTAGTTGCCATTGCATTTAGATAGTGAGATTCATAAAGTCATATCAGCAATATTATTGGTATGACCACATTGATAAACGGGATTAATTTCCCTTTGAGATATAAAATGGTGTAGACCACAGCAAAACATAAACCATAATTCTGCTAAAAGTGCATTTTTTAATGAAAGAGGCACTCAAAAGTGAATCAATTGAAAACTATTTAGAGGCTGCACAACCATTTGTAGTGATTGCAGACACTTTGTGTTCTCTTTTTCTGCTATATTAACCATACTGCACTTCAGTGATAGCTTGTATTATAGAAATGGGGTCTGCTATGCTTTCAGGTGATTCATTAGTACCTGGCACCCTCCCTGCATATGCTGTGTGCAGGTTTCTTTGTATAACATTGGGTTATACTTTGGCATGCAAATCCTACTTTGCCTGAGAACTCAGCTTTGTATCCACTAAGTTTATATGGGGCTCCAACTTTCATGGAGAATGAATGAAGAAAGAAACAGAGTAAAGTTTATCAGAGCAGTAACTAGGGAAGGGCAACGGAGGCAGCTGCACTGAGCACAAGTTGTTAGGGGCCATAACTGGCAATGACATTTGGTCGAAGTGTAACATGGTATTGCCAATAATTAATTCAGTATCAACATGACGGAATTCATTCACTCATTTAAACTGCTGTGACTGGCTAATTGAATAAATATGTTGTGTTTCAATCCATCACTGTTCTGTAACTGCATTGCTACAGTTCAGATACAATTTGTAAAGACAGAGGAGTATGACAACATTTTTTTTATTTGGTTCGGCGGGGATACCAGTCTTGGTGACCACCCAGGGTTCCAATTTATCTAGCTACAACTAGCTTATGCATATTATGCAATAACAGTTTAAATGTTTTTACTACTGTTTGGAAAATGTATACATAATGTGAAAAATCTTTTCATTCTGACTGGTCATATTTTGATCTGATAAGCTCTGTTGTATTATTTTCTCTGGAAGATATATTTTGTGCAGCAAATGCTAATCTGATTGGCTTTAGGATATGAATAATTAACTTTATTCTGCCTCTGCAACTTAAAGTATAGAATGTCACATCATCCATCCCTTCAAAGCTCAGTCTAGTATGTTCTGCCCAGTGATGCTTTCTTCCTGCTTTTTATTCCCCTGGTTTTAACTGCAACATTCATATCTTCCCATTCATTGGCCAATACTGTTTTCATTTCCATGATATTCACTTTCTCCCACTGTGTTTTCTAACCCTAGACAATTGTTTTCATTTACATTCTCACACAGGTTTCTTTATCTTTGATCACTGAATAACAAATATCTCAATATCTAATGTTTTCATAAACTATATATTTTATTTTGTGGATGCCCTTTTTTATTTGTTTAATTTTTCTATCTGTTAATTTTTAAATAGAGTCATTAGTGTACCAATAAGGTCGGACTGTGATTTTGGAAACCTTGCTTTATTTTCTGACTAAATTCAGATTTAGGACGTGGTGTTGCTGAGATGACACTACTATGGTGGAATAGTTTTCTTATTCTGATCACAAAATTGAGATAAGGTCCATTTTTTCATACAGAGTTGTAGTTTTAATTGAAAATCATATAGCTAGTGTGCAAAGAATTGGAAGATAGCATTCTTTTTTTCCAAATATTTTTATTAAATTTAAACACATGAAAATATTACATTCTAATGTAAGTTTTGAATAAATAGCTATATACAATATTTACATTTGGCCTAATATAAGAAATGTTTCACAAGAAAGAAATAATAAAACTATTCATTTACCAATATTCATTCAGAATATTTAAATAACATTCAGTCAAAATTATAAAGAATGAGATGATTTAAGAGTTTCTATTGAACTAAGAACTTTGACCTAAGGATTATCAGACCATTTCCTGGGTAAATTCTTGTTTCCTTGGCGTTTATTTCTGTGAGAGCTGATTCTTCCAATAATAATAAAAACTCTTCAAAGGTGGGTGGTGCAGATGATTTCCATTTTCTAGTTAAATATTTTCTTACCACTGCTAAAATAGTCAAGAGGAGATAAAAGTTGTTTCTTGTCTTAGTATTCATGACATTTACATTCAATAGAATTAAGGGTTTGGATAAAGTATATGTATCTGAAAATAAAGCTTGACAAAATTTACCTATGTCAACCTAATACTTATTAATTTTATTACAGCAATAAATAATGTGTTCCCAACCCAGCCACTGCGGATGCACAAGCCAGTGCGTTTCTTTGTGCCGGTCCCAAGCTCAGATAAATGGGGAGGGTTGCATCAGGAAGGGCATCCGGCGTAAAACTTGGCCAAATCATTCATGTGGACACCAGTAAATATTTACATACCGGATCGGTCGAGGCCCAGGTTAACAACGACTGCCACCAGTACTGTTAGCCAACAGGGTGCTGGCAGAAATTGGGCTACTGTTGGCCGAAGAAGGAGAGGAGGGGGAAGGCATGGCCAAAGGCAGGAAGAGGGCAGAAAGGCTAGGACTGTGGTAGTAAGGGTCGGAACTTTGAATGTTGGCAGTATGACTGGTATAGGGAGAGAACTAGCCGATATGATGGACAGAAGGAAAGTTGGTATATTGTGTGTGCAAGAGACCAGATGGAAGGGGAGTAAGGCTAGGTGTATCGGAGGTAGGTTCAAATTGTTTTATCATGGTGTGGATGGGAGGAGAAATGGTGTAGGGGATATCCTGAAGGAACAGTATGCTAAGAGTGTTTTGGAGGTGAAAAGAGTGTCGGATAGAGTGATGTTTATGAAGCTGGAAATTGATGGTGTAATTATGAATGTTGTTAGTGCATATGCTCCACAAGTTGGGTGTGAGATGGACGAGAAAGAAACATTTTGGAGTGAGTTGGATGACGTGGTGATGACTGTACCCAAGAGTAAGAGAGTGGTGATTGGAGCAGATTTCAATGGGCATGTTGGTGAAGGGAACAGAGGGGATGAGGAAGTGATGGGTAGGTATGGTGTTAAACAAAGGAATGCAGAAGGTCAGATAAACCTATGGTAGTGGATTTTGTGAAAAGGATGGACATGGCTGTGGTGAATATGTATTTTAACAAGAGGGAGGAGTATAGGGTGACATACAAGAGTGGAGGAAGATGCACACAGGTGGATTATATCTTTTGTAGGAGGGCCAGTTTGAAAGAGATTGGAGACTGTAAAGTGGTGACTGAGGAAAGTTTAGTCAGGCAGCATAGGATAGTGGTTTGTAAGATGATGTTGGTGATCAAGAAAAGGAGGAGGAGTGTGAGGGCAGCACCAAGGATCAAATGGTGGAAATTGAAAAAGGGTAATTGTGAGGTGGAGTTCAGGGAAGAGTTAAGACAGGCACTGGGTGGCAGTGAAGAGTTACCAAATAGCTGGGTAACTACAGCAGAGCTAGTAAGAGAGATGGCTAGAAAGGTGCTTGGTATGACATCGGGACAGAAGAACAACAACAAGAAGACATGGTGGTGGAATGAGGAAGTACAGGAGAGTATATAGAGAAAGAGGTTGGCAAAGAAGAAGTGGGATTGTCAGAGAGATGAAGAAAGTAGACAGGAGAATAAGGAGATGAGGTGCATGGCAAAGAGAGAGGTGGCGAAGGCTAAGGATAAGGCATATGAAGAGTTGTATGAAAGGTTGGACACTATGGAGGGAGAAAAGGACCTGTACCGATTGGCTAGACAGAGGGACTGAGCTAGGAAAGATGTGCAGCAGGTAAACATGATAAAGGATAATGAGGGAAACATACTTACAAGCGAGGATACTGTGTTGAGCAGATGGAAAGAGTACTTTGAGGGGTTGATGAATGAAGAGAATGAGAGGGAGAGAAGGTTGGATGATGTGGGGATAGTGAATCATGAAGTACAATGGATTAGCAAGGAGGAAGTAAAGACAGCTATAAAGAGGATGAAGAATGGAAAGGCTGTTGGTCCAGATGACATACCTGTGAAAGCATGGAGGTGTTTAGGTGAAATGGCAGTTTTTTTAACCAGATTGTTTAATGAAATTTTGGAAAGTTTGAGGATGCCTGAGGAATGGAGAAAAAGTGTTTTGATACCGATTTTTAAGAATAAGGGTGATGTGCAGAGCTGTAGTAACTACAGAGGGATTAAATTGATCAGTCACAGCGTGAAGTTATGGGAAAGAGTAATGGAAGCTAGGTTAAGAAGGGACATGATAGTTAGTGTTCAGCATTATGGTTTCATGCTGGGAAAGAGCACTACAGATGTGATGTTTGCTCTGAGAGTGTTGATAGAAAAGTACAGAGAAGGTCAGAAGGAGTTGCATTGTGTTTTTGTAGACTTAGAAAAAGCATATGACAGGGTGCCTAGAGAGGAGTTGTGGTATTGTATGAGGAAGCCGGGAGTGTCAGAGAAGTATGTAAGAGTGGTACAGGATATGTACGAGGGTAGTGTGACAGCGGTGAGGTCTGCAGTGGGAGTGACGGATGCATTTAAGGTGGAGGTGGGATTACATCAAGGATCAGCTCTGAGCCCTTTCTTATTTGCAATGGTGATGGACAGATTGACAGAAGAGATCAGACAGGAGTCCCCGTGGACTATGATGTTTGCAGATGACATTGTGATCTGTAGTGAGAGTAGGGAACAGGTGGAGGAGACCCTGGGGAGATGGAGATATGCTCTAGAGAGAAGAGGAATGAAGGTCAGCAGGACTAAGACAGAATATATGTGTGTGAATGAGAGGGAGGATAGATGGTGAGGATGCAAGGAGTAGAGGTGGCGAAGGTGGATAAGTTTAAATACTTGGGATCAATAGTTCAGAGTAATGGTGAGTGTGGAAGAGAGGTGAAGAAGACAGTACAGGCAGGATGGAGTGGGTGGAGAAGAGTGTCAGGAGTTATTTGTGACAGATGAGTACCAGTAAGTGTGAAAGGGAAGGTCTACAAGAGGGTAGTGAGACCAGCTGTGTTATATGGGTTAGAGACAGTGGCATTGACAAAAAGGCAGGAGTTAGAGCTTGATGTGGCAGAGTTAAAGATGTTAAGATTTGCACTGGGTGTGACGAGGGTGGACAAGATTAGGAATAAGTATATTAGATGGTCAGCCCAGGTTGGAAGGTTTGGAGACAAAGCCAGAGAGGCAAGTTTATGTTGGTTTGGACATGTGCTGAGGAGGGATGCTGTGTATATTGGGAAAAAGATGCTAAGGATGAAGCTACCAGGTAACAGGAAAAGAGGAAAGCCTAAGATAAGGTTTATGGATGTGGTGAGAGAGGACGTGCAGGTGGTTGGTGTGACAGAGCAAGATGCAGAGGACAGGAAGAAATGGAAACAGATGATCTGCTATGGCGACCCCTAACGGGAACAGCCAAAAGAAGATGATGAATAAATAATGTGTTCCCAATCAGCTGAACATTCCATAGAACATCTCCAACAAACAACAGTGGCAGATGATTGTATTTTAGCAACTTTGTTGGGAGTATAAAAAGCTTTGTGTAAGAATTTCCACGTAAATATTTTCCACATTTGTAGATTAGAAGTTAATTTCACAGAGTATAATAGGTTGGATTTGACTTCTGGAGATAAATTTAAACTTTGACCTTTATCAATAAATTTCCAGAATTTTTGTTTGAGTATAGTTTTATAGTTTATTACAATTTTATAAAGATTCGAGATTAAATAGATTATTATTCAGATTGTTGTATATCAGATTTTGAATATGAAAAATCATCTTAATTTTAGTTTTAAATGAATAGTTCTCTATTATTCTACAAAGGTCTTGAGCATGCAAAAGAATTCTATTTAAAATAATCCAATCAGAGTCTGAGATATTATAATTTTTTTTTATTTCATGAGTCTGTAATACAGTTAAATCTTGTATGCAGTGTTGCCAACAAATGAATTATTTTGAATCCCAGTCTTGAAAGACATTTTTGTGAATTCTGTTAGTATAATTTTTAGTAATCCTGAAGGGGATTAATAGATCCCACCAGAGTTTTACATCTAGATTTGAGTTTACAATATTCTGATATTGCTATAAATATGATTTACTATGTTTACTTTGGTAGGTTTTGCGGTATTATATTGTAAATGAATGCCAAGTATATACCATAGTTGGACCCTTTAATTGTCTACTAAGAGATTACCCACTAATTTGTTTTCATTTAAGAAAATAATTGTGTGAAGGGATTTCCATGCAGATGAGAAATTAGGATCCAACCAATTAATGGCTAATTTGATAATGGAAACCTTAATATAGGAATCAAGATCTGGAAAGTTTACCCCCCCCCCCCGTTCCCATGGTCTAATGTGATGATAAAGTGCAATTTTATTTCTTTTTGGAAACCATAAGAAATTTAGTAAGATTTTGTAAAATTAATTTAATATCCTTTTATTTTGGAGATATAGGAATGGCTTGGACAATATAATCTATCTTTGGGAGTAAGGTCATCTTTATTAATTGTAGCCTGTCTTCAAAATTTAAAAACAATCAGTTCCATTTTTCTATTAGTGATTTTATAGTTGATAAAGTATTTGTATAATTTGTGGTTACAGTTGTAATTATTTTATCACATAAGGTTATTCCTAAGTAATTTATGGATGATACTAATGTGCCAATTATGTGATTTGGGTTAAATATGTGTTATGTTTACTATTTAATATCATATATCTGGATTTTTTGTTACTTATTCTTAAACCTGAATTAAGATAAAATTTAGCAGTGTGTTAATCTAATTCTTTGAAAGATTCTTCTGAAAATCCTAATGTTAGAAGAAAGTCATCTGCAAAAAGCATGATTTTAGAGTTGAATTGTCCATGAATTTTAATACCAGTTATTTTTGGTGATTGATGGATAGTAATTTCAAATATTTCAATGACTAAAGCAAAAAGTATAGGCGATAAAAGGACAGCCCTGTTTAGTTCCTTTGGTAATTGTTATGGCTTCCAAAGTAAATGGGGCCAAGTTTTATATAAGCAAGGTTGTTACTATATAGACTTTTTATCAGATGTATAAATTGGGAGGGAAAATGAAAATTTCTAAAGATTTAATAAGAAAGTTCCACTGTAGTGTGTCAAAAGCTTTTTTGATACCAAGGGCAATTAAAAGAGCCTCTTGATTATCTCTATTAATAACATCTATAAGAGTGAGAATCTTTTGAATGTTGTTGTGTGTTTGTTGTAAATGAAGCCTGTTTGATCTTCATGTATAATGTTTATTAAGGATTTCTTGATCCTATTTACTAAGATGGATGTAAAGATTTTATAATCATTAAGAAGTGAAATAGGTCTATATGAACTACACAAAGTTGAATTTTTATTTTCTTTTAGGATAGGGGTAATTAGTGAATATCTCCCAGAGGGAGGAACCAAATGTTGAGAATGAATTACATTAAGAGCATTGTGAAATAAAGTTAAGACAGAAGTCGGTAATAATTTATATATTTCACTTATGATGTCATCTATTCCAGGAGCTTTATTATTTTTGCTTTTCTTAATTTTATCAACTATCTCTTTTAGTGAAATTTGTTGTTGTAAGTCTAATTTTATTTTCTCTGGTAATTTGTTTATATTAGATAAGTTTATATCTATATCTATAGAATTTGAGTTAAGAGGAATATTGGTTTGAAGATCAGAATAATGCTGTTTAAAAGCATCAGGAATATCACTAATGTTTGAAACTACTATATTACTTTTACCATTATGTATAATAGTTGTGATACTATTTTCAGTGGATTTTTTTATTCTCATTGATAAATGATGTATATGTTTAGGAGACATCAAATATGAGTTTATTTTCAGTTTTTCTAAAGCTATATTAGTGTTGTGTTAATATTTCATTATATTTTTTATTTAGCTGATCTATTCCTTTTTTCTTTGTGGAAGCATCAATGGAATTGTCTAAGTATAAATCAATTAATTGTTTTTGTATATTCTGTAGTTCTGATTCCCATTCTTTGGTTTTGTTTTTGTACCATGAAAGAGTTTTGCCATATAAAAAGCCTTTAATGTATCCCATAAAAATACTATATTTGTATCTTCTAAATGATTAGGGTCTAGAAAATATTTTAGTTCTGAATGTTGGCATGGTTTGAATTGCTTTAAGTTAATAATGTAGGCAGGAATTCTAGTTGTTAAGTTTAGTTTTTTTTTAAAGTCAGATTCCATTTTAAGAATAAGGGAATTGTGGTCCAAAAAAGGACATGGGAGAATGGTAAAATTAATTACTTTCATATTTAGATCTTGGGATATGTAAAGTTTGTCAATTCTAGTCTGAGTATTGAATCTATAATCTCTATGTAAATATGATAAAGAGGTATTTTCTTTATAAGCAAAGGTGCCAATCAAATGTAAGTTACCCTTCAAATGTTTAAGAGCTTTCCCTGTTGGAGATAGACAAATAGGTCTACTGTTTGTGGTCTCAGAATTATCTATAATGCAATTAAAGTCTCCACCTAGAATTAGAACCCCTTTTTGAACTCTGTTGATTAGATTTATATGCTTTCTCACTGTTACCATGCCTATACCTGAAATCCAGTAAATGTAGTAAAGTTAATTCCATTTAGTATGTTGCATTTGAATGAGATGTAACAGGGATATTAATCAAGACTGAATGTTGTATAATATTACTAATAACTTTTGTAGATAATGAAATTGGTAATATGCGTATTCTTTCTATGTTAGTGAGATAATGATAGTTTTTCTTAGGCCAGACTAATAAAAATAATAAAAATTATACTTAAATATATATTTCTTAAGTAATGAATTAACTATAAAAAAAAAAACAAATAAAAAACATGGAGTGAAAGTCACCTCTAATCTGATAGATGTGAGTTGCTCTATCAGATTACCCATCAAACCAAAAAAATGAATCAAACAAAGTGAGCTTGAGCTCCAGTATGAAAACAGGAGAAACATAATAATATAAGTTAGTTGAATGAAAGTTAATAATTGAATAAGGTGTTAAAATCCATTTTCCTTATGTAAAAATGTGAGAAAGAGCTTATGTTTGTCACTCTTTATACAATAATACAATAAATATATTTTACCAGAAAGAAACTCAAAAAAGGGATTGTTGTATACTATTAATAACATTAAGTCAAGACATAAACATGCATATAGAACTATTTAAATGTGACTGGACAGTTAACCTTAAAAATTAAAAACGACTAACAGTGTTTCAAAATTTTTGCCACTAGTAAAATAACAACAGTACAATAGTGCTATTTAACATTTCAGTGTTAACTGTGATTGACCTCAAGAGCCAATATAGTAAAGTGAGTCCTGAAATGTTTGTAGGATTTAGTACTCTCAAAAATTGCTAGATACACCTGGGCATCATAGCAACAAAGCATAGATTATAAAGAGGTTACTTCCTGAAGTTAATGAATTTATTATTAAGTGTGATACATCAAATATGTTTGGATGTAAATACCAATGGCAAGTGTTTGTTTCACAAATGAATAAGATCTTTTAGCCAGTAATCTAACTAGCAAAAATAAACTAGTATAACCTGAGTCAAGATAAGTAGAGCTTTTCTACATACTTCTGACAGTACTTACAAATATAAGTAACTAGTTTGATAGACCATAATAGTTCAATGCCTAAATAATTTTGGAACTGTACAAATGTTGAACTGATACTTTCTAGAAATCTTATGACATTAATCAAAAAAATAGCATTTAGTTGTCTGAGTTGTCTACAACATTTAAAATGAGTATTATTTTACTTTCTCATTTCAATTTTACACATTTTCATCTCCAGTCTGTTAGTCCAAACATGCCACTGCTGAGTTCCATTCTTTTTAAATATAGTTTTGAACACAGTTATTGGGATAAAAGAGTTATAACCATACAGGAAAATGTTTGTCTCATATATCTTACAACTTAAATGCAAAACATTGAATAGTCAGTGCAGATGTTTATGTCTATAGAGCCTGAAGATATCAAAGTGAATCGGCATCTCTGTACAGGAGAAGATCTGAGTGCCAAAGAGACTGCCAGAGTGAGTATATCTGCTTCATAATGTCTTTGTTTTAAGATTAACAGTAGTAGAGTCATTCAAAACATATGTATAATTTTCATACACCAGTGCAACATGCCACTTCTGTCATTATTGCCATATTCCAAGGAAGCAGTATATGACTGTCAAATGTCATGTCTGTGCATGCATCCCATGGTTTAGGTGGACAGTTGGGTCAGTGTATTAAAGCTCTGCTCTCACATTTTGAGGATGCCTGTGGGTTTAGTCCCTCCCATAGCCATTTTAACATGAAAAATATTAAACATTGATTTTTTTTTATCTAATTGGTATGTCTGCAGTATTATGTAGCACAAACAAGCTCATCTTTATTAGTTGAGCGGATGTGTTTAAGTATAAAATATTTGTTTCCTTTGCCTATCACCTATGATTGAAATATGCACATCTCAGCAGCATGTATTCTTTAAATATGTATAATATTCTCATTCATCAATTCTGCATTTCTGACTACAGTCACCTGTTTCCCTGTCTAAATAACTTGGTAGATTAATTTTCTGTCAGCCTCTCTGTGATTATGGCTGTTGGTTCATTTTTCCCTATCTTTCCTATATTTTAGCAAGCTTGTTAAATTAATTAATTTTATTTGGTAAAATTAGTATATTCCATTTAATTGTCTCGGTTTCAAAACTTCAATTTGTAGTACCGTCTCCCCACACTTAATTACATTTATTTAATGTTTTGTTATTCTTCATTTTTTACTAGTACAGTTGTGCCTGCCAGTAGCAGTGCAAAGGGAGGTGATGTCTTTATCACCCTTTTGCAGCTGGTAGACATTGTGGGGGATATTATAGACAGGATATTGGATGTCCAAATTGGGCAAATGGAGAACCTTCTCCAGTGACTTGTTGAGACTCATCCCTGCCCAGAAATGGCCCCACAATTTGAGCCAGAACCCAGTGTGATGGGACCCAGGGTAGCAGGTAACCCCCTGGATCTTACCTGGCAGAGACTGCAGCTGCTAGCACCACACTCTGTCCATCAACCTGGGATTCCCCTCCTTTTTGTGTTCATGCCAACCCCTGATGGGCATTCAGTACTTCCCTCCCCATTGCCTTCCCTCTGTCTGTCTGATGTCTTTTTTATTATTGTGTTCCCTCTCCATCTGTGTGTTATGTTCTACCATCGTGTTCCCCTCCATCTGTGTGTTATGTCTGTCTGCCACTCCTGCCAAATCTACCCCTCTTACCTTCTTATTATTTCCCCTACTTCATTCCACAACTTACGCTTCTTTTCAAAAATATAACATGGTCACATGTCCCTCAAAAAAAAATATTTCCTTCCTTTCCCATCTCCTTACTCATTCCTCATTTCTCACCTTCTGTTCTAAGCTCTTCTTGCTTCCCCTTTAAATATTTTCCCTTTACTCACATTTCCGATCTTTAAACATATAGGGCTTCTCTAAATCACTTACGTTTTTGTGGTCATATTGTGTGTGGAGGGTCATGATGAACCTGGTCGATGCTCACATCCAACCAATGAAGAATGACATTTCTCGCTGCATAGCAGCAATTACATCCAATCACTGTTGTCTCCTAAGCATATTGGCCTTGGCTGCTATCAATGGTGCAGATGAGCTGAGTTTCTTGCACTGCAGTACATACGTATGAAATCAAGTAAAACTCATAGTTTAATCTACTGCTTCTATGATTCATCTGGTAAATTAAGTGATTTGTAGAGTATCAGTGAGTAGAAGAGGTGGATCAGACCCACTCAAGGTTATTTTTATTTAGACTAGTTGTCCTTTGAAGCCATTTTAAGCTTGCCTATTTACCTTCAAAGGTGTGAATCAAACACTGCACCTTGTGTCTGTGAGGTAAACACCTTAACCATTATACCAACCTCCATCTCTAATGTTTCTGCTTCCCTTTTGCATATATGTAATAATCACCTGCTATGTGCTTCACTGGAACCTTCAATAGAAGGCTGTCACAACTTAGCATGTACAAGATATGTTTTGCCCCATGCTAGTGAACAGACCATAGAGTTCAGATCCCCTCAGGGTTGTATTTTTTTTTATTTCCATTCTATAAATGAGTAACAGTCACCTACCATGTGAGTCGCTGACACTTTCTATGTGCCTGCTTCTGTGGCTCAGCTTGTAACTGAAGATCTTGATGGAACATCAGTGAAGAGGGCAGGGGTTTCAAATCCCCTCAGAGTAATATAGCTATATATGCATATATATATGGATGTACTTCATTACGACAGCCCACTTCACCGAAACCCAAAACAACAAGACCACGTCAACGAAACCCCACAACAACGAACATTCACAACAACAAAACCCAAAACCACGAAACACCAACACAGATATCACAAACACACACATACACACACAACAACCCCAAAGTACCTAACACACAATACTACAAACCATATAGGCTGTGGCCCCCACACCCCACCACTTTATTATTCAAACTCCGAGATCGCACAGACACACAAGGCACACTCACACCCACACATTACATTCCCAAACAAACACACACCACACCCACAGCACACACTTACACACACCACTACCCCTCAAACACACACTTATACATTCATACTTACCTGCATCGCAATACCAGAACTGCTAGATCACAGTCCCGTAATGTCTGAAATTAAATTTTGCACTCATAACTCTGACATCGCACAAACAGACACACCAGGCACACTCACAGACACACATTACATTCCCAAACAAACACACACCACACTCACAACATACACCACTACCCCTCAAACACACACTTACACATACATACTTATGGGCATCAGAACACCAGAAGCGCTAAACACAATCCCGTAATGTCGGGATTTTAAATTTCATGCTTCTGGGGTTTCGATGTTCTATAGTGCCAAACATCTGGTCCCGATCTTCCAGGTTTCGTTCATATGAACATTTGTTCATATGAAGGGAACCCATATATATATATATATATATATATATATATATATATATATATATATATATATATAGACACACACAGATATATATATATATATATATATATACTTCTATTCTTCAAATGCATAGCAATCACCTAATTCCACATTCTGCATGATCATCGCCATGACAGCTTGTAAATGCCTTTATCTGTGCAATGTCAGTGAAGCAACTGGATGGTTCAAAACTTCTCAGGGTTGTGCTTTTTTTAAATGCTTTCATTCTGTAAATGTGCAACAATCACAAGCTGTGTGCTTCAATGACACATTCAGTGAGGCTGCTTCTGTGGCTCAGCTTGTAAATGAAGTGTTACATAAAAAGTCAATAAACTAAAGAGGGTCCTGGCATCAACTCTACTCAGGTTAGTATGTGTGTTATGATAACATTTGCACTTTAATACAGGTACAGGGATCAAACTCTGCTGACATGATAACTAGTTGTGGTTGATAATTCTTGTTACTTTTCTATATCCTGCCTAGCCTGTGTGTTTTTCACATTTTGTAACTTGAAAT
This sequence comes from Protopterus annectens, assembly GCF_019279795.1. Lineage (NCBI taxonomy): Eukaryota > Metazoa > Chordata > Ceratodontiformes > Protopteridae > Protopterus > Protopterus annectens. The sequence continues at coordinate 424,991,057 of NC_056744.1, read as the reverse complement.
ACTTAAGTCTGCCACCATTGTGGACGTCTCATACCCTCTTCTTCATTGCTTCCATTATCCCTGATTTTGTCATCACCTCCCTTTGCAATTTTGTGTCCATGATGTATGGGTTTCTGTGGTCCTACTACCACTTCTACCCACCCACCTTAGGCATATCTCACATGCTTTCTCTCACAGCTAATTTCTCTGCATATATTTATCCTTGAGTTACAAAAATAGATCAGAGTACAAACATTACTAACAATGTGCCTTGTTTTGCACTGACTACCCTAAAGTCTTATGCTCACTCAATATTTACTACAGCTGTTCGGACTTAATGTGGCCATGAGCTGGTCTAACACTATCTCCCTGTGGGTCCCCACTCCAGTTGCAATGAGGAGTTGCTCATCATGCACACTTGCCTGGCTGCCTTCATTGTTAATGACCCTTAGGTCTTCTCTTGCATGCATAGTAAACAGTGATGATTTGGCCACAATTAGGGATGCCGTGTTTCTTAATCCCTGGGTTAGCATTTTCTTTTGCAGTCTTTGGTAAATCCATATAAAGTGTTCTCTGCCTATTACTAAATTCTCTAGCTGAGATTAGTTGAGAGCAATATATATATATATATATATATATATATATATATATATATATATGGGTCTACTACCGGAGATCGAAATTACACAATGTAAAATCCGGTATTAGATGCCCACTAATGCGTAAGTGCACTTCACCGAAAGTGCACTTTCGCGAACACCACTTGAGCAAATGATTACGGACCTTAGGGTTAGGGCTCAGGTTAAGGATAGTGGATAGCTAGTAGGGCTATCCACTATCCTTAACCCAAGCCCTAACCCTAAGGTCCAAGACTACTGCACCACAGTGGAGGAAATTGTATGTCTTCCATGGTGCAGTAGTCAAGGACCTATGTCCTCCACTGTGGTGTGGTAGTCACGGACCTTAGGGTTAGGGCTTGGATTAAGGATAGTGGATACCTAGGTAGGGCTATCAACTATCCTTAACCTAAGCTCTAATCATAAGGTCCAAGACTACCGCACCACAGTGGAGGACATTGCCCATTCGTTCTAGTGGTGTTCGCCAAAGTGCACTTTCGGTGAAGTGCACTTTTGCGTTAGTGGGCATCTAGTACTGGATTTTGAAATAGTGTAATTACGATCTCCGGTAGTAGACCCATATATATATATATATATATATATATATATATATACACTGCTTTGAACTCTGCATATTAATGTGTATCATCACTGCTTTCTTTATTGTTTAAATAAAGTTTTATTTATTCCATTTACAACTCTTGTGGTTGGCATTTATTATTTATATGTGTGTCATTCTTATTTGTTTTCTGTGAAGGTGTTATTGAACATTATTGATTAGAAAATTATGGCTTCCATCACCAATTAGATAGATTGTTTGAGTCTACAACAATTGGAATATATTAATTGCTATAATTTATATTTAGCTAGTAAAGAGCAGCAAATAACTTGTGTGCCTAACCCCCATGCCAGGAAGAAAGTTGTCTGGAATTGGAGAATTTTGCTAGCCTTCCCTGGGAAATGTGTGTGTGTGTGTGTGTGTGTGTGTGTGTGTGTGTGTGTGTGTGTGTGTGTGTGTGTGTGTGTGTGTGTGTGCACATTCATTTGGAACAGTGGAGTGGATCCAAGGACTAAAGCCCCTTTTCCATGATATGTTGTTGGCAGAGGTAATAGGCATTCTGTGTCAAATGGCATGACAAACTTGTTATAAGAGTTGTAAATACAATTAAACTTGAACTGTCAACCAGTATGGAGTTTAATCTTAAAAAGCTATATAGTACATGTAGATTGCCTATCATATTTTTTCTGGTATTTGCTGGCCATTGAAACACAGAAGTAAATGGCATCTGCATTTCTTATCTAAAACATTAATCACTGAAATGAAAAGGATATATATTTTATTGTTTTGCAAAATTGTTTGCACTTTTAATAATAAAAATAAATGCAGGTTTTAAAAAAAACAACTTCTTCCCAACTACCTCCCTGTTTCATTTTGTGGTATATAAACACATTATACAGCATAATCTGCTTTACATTCAAAAACGCATGCATTTACTTCACAAAGCTTTGAGCACACTCATGATGGTCATGAAAAGCAGGTCACGATCCACAATTGTTTACATTTTAGAGCAGCTACTAAAGCATGAAAATTATTGCTGCAGTTTTACTTTCATTGTTTTTTCTGCCACTCGCAGTTTAAAGACTGAACACTTTAAACTTACCCATTTAATAGCAGTAGTGGTTGCTCTATTGCTTTGGGGTGGACTTCTGATATCTACTCTAATACATGTACAATTTGAAAATCCAAGAAAAAAGTCTTAAAAAAGCATGAATTGACAGAAAATACACCACACTGATAGTACTGTCACCTGTATTGCTAGACTCCCCCAAGAGATTCACATGAAGAGACAGAACAGTATAGAAGTTTTACTATGTAAGAGAACCCCTTAAAATGTTGAGATTGTGGTGAATTTAATTTTTGAAATGTCATTGTTCAATATGAACATTTCACATTTGGATGTGAGCAGTGCATGTATACTCAGAGCTGGTTTCGATTGGTCATGAGCATGCCACCGCCACCACTGTCATCAAACCACAGCACACTTAGGCAAATCGTACACTAACCACACTGCCACATTATATCATGGATCAGGAAAACTAGCCAGTCAGTGGTGACTCCCTCTACTGGTAAAGTTTAAACACTTTATGGGAATGAGGTCTGACTGCACAAAAAATCAAGACAGCAAATGCAGTATTATCTTGAGCACCGAATGTGCTTCATTTCAAACATTGTACAAAGAACTGTCTTGCAGATTATGCAGCATAACCAAAAGAAATATATCAACGTCCATATTCAAGTGAAGACAAAAAGATGAATGGAATAATCAATGACTATGAGTTTGAAAATTATGTAAACTGGGAGTTATAAATGATGTAAAGACACTATATTGTACACTAATCTGTTTTCTGCAAAACTGAATTTTTATACAAGTGCAGAAACTGCGCTGGGATTTGTATTATTTAGCATGTCTCCAACTGGAGAATGCAAACACAAAAAAAATTAGTTTTATTTAGGCCAAGAGACAATTTAAATTCATTTACAAAGTACCACCAATGAAAAATGCACAGCAGAACAATAGACCCTGTAGAGAATTTAATAGGTTCCCCTTGCAAAATGCTAAATCTGGCACTTCGCTCAAAACTCAGTACAGCTGGCACTTCCAGCATTCATTTGCACCCTGTACCCTTTAGCAATGCCTTCACGGCCACTGGCATTTTGGTAAAACATGCTACTGTCATACATCTTGCTGTGCCACCAAAGACAGACTTCTCAATATGTGACAGTTCAATACTTTAAGGGTGCTACACTCTGACTGTGGAGTTCCTTAGCTGACTGGAGTGCGAACCATGCACTTTATTACAGCCTCAACACTGGGAGCTTCACAAACATTTTTATTTATTTATTTATTTATTTATTTAATTTATTTATTTTTATTTGTTAACCAGGATTGAGCACTGATCTCCAATGACCTTTTTTAGGGTCAGCCTGGGAGTGCTGTCTGGTTAAATGACTTGCACATCATAAGCTGATGGAATCAAACCATGGGCCACAGGTGTAGCTCATTAATGGCAGCTTAATCCATTGTACCAACTGCAAGACATAATTAACAGTAACTACTCCTCCTGAGTGAAGTACCAGACCTACCTGTTGCCTGTCTGACCTCTGGGTATGAGTCTCCCACAAGAAAAATGCAGTACTCCACGAAAGTAGCCTTCAGACTGAGCTACTCGGATTCATTGTATTCAGAGAACTACTTATTCTCACCATATTCAGGGAACTACTCAGGCTCTTCTTATTCAGGAAACTACTCAGAGTCGCATTCAAGGAACTACTCAGACTCATTGTATTCAGAGAACTGCTCAGTCTCATCATATTCAGGGAACTACTCAGGCTCTTCATATTCAGGAAACTACTCAGACTCACCGCATTCAGAGACCTACTCAGATTCATCATATTCAGAGAGCTATTCAGACTCATTGTATTCAGAAAGTATATGGAGCCACAGAAGGATTCGTGGTCAGTGCTATTCTCACTAAGAAGAATCTTCTCAATGCTGCTTAAATATAAATTAAAATGATAAATACATAATCAATACAAATCAAAACATTTCCAGGGAAATGTCTTAAGAACTCATATAATATGTTTTCTAGGATGCATACATTGAAAAAAATTAAATAAAAATCCAATACATTTAAAAACATGAAAATCTGTTGATAATGCACTTTAAAACACACATTTATAGAATTCATAGGAGTTTCAAGGCTATTTTAGTCTAATAACCATGTACACCTTGCTAATACCCACCATTACACTTTACCTCATTTTCCAAGGAGGGACAGGGCAGTTACTTCCAGGATAAACATGACACCACTCATTCAGTCATCCAGGTTTAGTATGAAGGAAATAATGAATCACATCACTTAACGTAAAGAGGAAGTTTATTCCAAAGAGGAAGGAGGTACCGGGTGATGGATCTGTCTCTCCATCATATTCTCTTTATTTGCTGATAAAAGTCCAGGTCTATGGTTCTACTGTTGTCAGCACTGTTTGAAATACTGAGATATAGGAAGTCAAGGACCACTGGATATCTTATGACACAGTAATATCTTATGACACAGCGAAGTACACAACACCCCTCAGAAGTGTATCAGGCACACAGAAGAGGGCTTCCAGTGTCTCCTGGAAACTAAGTTTCTTAAGTCTAGAGATCTCTCCTGGCTTGGAACCTCTGGGTCTTTCTGAGTTTATTGATATGTTGAGTGAGGTACATTCTAAAAGGAGCACTCTCATCTGTAATGGGTCTGATCAGTGCTAAATATAGGGAGAAATGATAATAGCTTGTTTCTAGATGAAATATCTTTGCCTATTTGTTTTACTAAGTAGAAGGATTTCATGATTACTGTTGCACATAGTGATCAAAAAAGACAGAAGTATCAACTGTAGTGCTCAAGATTCTGACTACCCTTTCATTTAGTAAGAAAGTGTTATTTATGGTGTAGGTAACTGCTGTTTTCTGAAAAGAAACTATACTACCCTTTTTAGAATTCAGCTTAAGCCATTATCAATACAGAAGGTGTTAATCCAGGTAAATTATTTCTGAATTGCAAAGTACCTTGCTAAGGTAAGGGAAAACAGCTCTTGTACTTTACAAAAAAAAAAGCACCAAACTAGGCATGTCCAAGGGTCAGCTTTCCATGATTTCTCCTGTCCACCTGGTGAATCTGGGCATACTGAGGCAATGCAGCAATTGCCTCATGTACACAGACAACCCTCTCTTCCTACCACCCAACACTACAACCTGTGAGAGATGCACTTACATAGCCAAACTGGAAACAAAGCTCTCTCCACCCAGGACTGTGCTAGACAGTCAAGAGGAGAAGGTTAACACCTGCACTACACCTCAAGCAACACATAGCCCTTCTAAACCCACACCACCAACACTCTCACATAGCAACACTAAACCCTCATATGCAGAGGCCCTTAACAGTAACCTGCCCAAGCAACAAGGACCTCCAAAGCTGAAACACAAACAAACACCAATCACAACCAAAGTGTCACATAGCTCACAACACCAGTGTGCCACCCAACAACAGCCCCTAAGGCAAGACAACATACCCAACACTTTAGTCATAAGTGACTCTATAGTCAGGCACACTGATGTCCCACTCACCAGGCTGAACAAGGAGAAAATTACAGTCAGCTGCCTGTCAGGTGCCAGGATCCACCACATAACACATGCACTCAAGTCACTCCACAACAAGTACAAATATGACTCTGTCATTGTCCATGTTGGAGTGAATGACTTGAGACGCACCTCCCTGGACTACATGAAAAGAGACATGGAAGAGCTCTCGGGTCATGTGGCCCAGGTAGGTATGACCCTAGCCCTGAGTAGCATTCTGCCTTCGCCCAGAATGATACCACAGTATAAGGACAAAATGATTGACTTCAACAATTGGGTAAGCTTCAGGTGTCATTCAAAGGGGATCCAGTATCTGTCTGCCTGGAATGACATGATTGACAGACCACAATGCTTTGCCAGAGATGGTCTGCACCTGTTGTCCCTGGGATTCAGGTTACTGGCTAAGGATTTGCCACCCTTGTAGTGCCTTTTTTAGGCAAAGTTCAAAGGACAAAACCACCACCATAACAGGTACAAGCATGCAAAATCCGATGGTAATGCTACTCAATGCTAGACGTCTAAACCTCAAAATGCACTTCCTCGAGGCACTCCTAAAAATGGAGAACATCAATATTTGTGCAGTAACTGAGACCTGGTTTGAGGCTCCAGAGAGCACCCCTGCAATACCAGGCTACAACTCTTACCACGCTTTTCGGCCACCAATCCAGGACTGAAACACTAAAGGTGGAGGAGTGACCATATTCACCAAGGATATTCACACCACCAGACTAGTTGCCCAACACAATGCATCTCAAAATTCTCCAGGTGCAACTAACACTAGGTAAGACTGCAATCCAAATTGTAGATTGCTACAGATCCCCCACCATGCCCCAAGATTCTCACTACACCTTTCCAAACATACTGGAAAATATTGAGATACAACCAAACACCCTAATACTGGGTGATTTCAACTACCCTGCCATTAACTGGGAAAATGTCTCATGTACCAACACCTTTGCCCAACAGTTCTTGGAATTCATAAATTCCAGTGCCCTGGATCAAGTAATCCATACTCCCACCGGGGGCTCCAATATCCTAGACCTGGTCTCACCAGCATGGGAAATCAATGCTTCACACCTATGGTCACCCCCTCATCGGTCAGATCTGACCATAAGCTAATCACCCTTGACATCCACATCCCTCCCCCACCCCCCCAGTAAGGAAAACTCCGTAAAAAACTTCTCCAAAGCCAACTTCATGCTACTCAAGTCAGAAGTGACAAACATCATGACACCCATGCAGACAAGAACTATAATGACTGCTGAATCCTACACTAGGACACTGTATGAGCACATCCACTCATGCATGAATCATGCCATTTCAAAAAAAAATAAGCCAATCTGGTGGTCCCCTGCCATAAATAAACCTTACAACAAAAAGAAGAAACTGTTGCCGAAAAGAGGAAAATCCCAGGATGCAAAAAACTCCCTTACCAGTCTCAGTAAGAAGCTGAGATCCCTCATAAAATTCTCCAGAGCTAGTTTCAAAAATAAAATTGCCAAAGATTCCAAAGACAACCACAAGGCATTCTATAGCTATGTCAAGAATCTAAATGGCAATGCTCAGATCTGCTCTGAGCTACAACAGAATGGCATTAAATATACTGATCCCAAGAATATTGCCAATATCCTGGCAGATCAATTCAGTGCCAACTTCACCCCCCTCTCACCCCCTAAAGGGCCCATCTCAATACTGAAAGATTGCCAAATTCCAGTAATAATGGCCACACAGGTAAAAACTGCACTCTCCAAAACTGAGAATAAAGCATCCATGGTTCCAGACGACATCCCGGGCTGTGTACTACATGAACTACAAAATGAACTGGCACCTCATCTAAGTGTCATGTTTAATCATAGCCTCACCTCAGGCTTCATGTCCACTGAGTGGCACACAGCTACAGTTATCCCACTCCACAAGGGGGGATCCACCTTGGATCCTGGGAACTACCACCCCATCAGTCTGATGAGCCTGATCTACAAGGCCACAGAACGTATTATTATGGAACTTATAAACAAAGACTTTGGCAACCTTCAAACACTGGACTCCACCACCAGTGGTGGCTGGTGACTTCAAATTAAAGGGGGGCTGCAGGAGACAGCTGAATGGGTGGGGCCAGTGGGAAGGGGTGTGGTCAACTAGAAAGGGGTGGAGCTATGCTCAAAACCACAACAACTGGAATTTTAATTAAATATGCTGCCCTGGATGCCAAACCATCATTATGAGAGTCCAATCAAGACAAAATGAAGTGTAGAAGAAAACATATTTCAATGCATTGGCTACATGACAACTTACTTAATATCTAGATAGATACACAAAGGTTGTGAGGCATGAAAAAATAAATTACTTTTTAAATATTACTGGAATGCCAGTCAAAATCAAGTATAAAAAAAAACAAGCATCCCTCAACTCAAGCCACTTCTCCTTGCACTGAAGTTCTAATTATAATTTATATTCAGCTTTATAAAATTACCAAGTAACATGCTGAAAGTAGCAATCTCTGTGATACCCCCACTTGTAAAAATGGTTTTTATTCAAAAAAGACCTGCTGCCTGACAACTACTATCTACTTGTTTCATGAGGAAGACATGATCAAAGTAAAAAATGAACAGCAAACAAGAAACAAGCTCAAGATAAATTGCTTAAAGGATTACTGCACAAGTTATGGACCACACATGATAGACTGGCATTCTGTTTAGTTTACGGGTAAAGCCTGTAAAGATGACTGCAAGTCTCCAACAAATGTAATGAACTTCTGAAAATACTGTAATCCTCTCCTTTATTACAAATACTGTCATATGCATTTCAATACCTAAGGCTTATACGTTATCTAGTTATGTAAATATTCTCTGCATGGCAACAACAAAAAGGCTTTCAATGTTGGTAATTCTTTAACAGTATGCTCATTAAAGCTTACTTGCATCTTAAATCTCCGACAAGCTTACCTGATGGTAATTAAAGCATTGCTACTTAAACACAGAGCAACAGGGCACTGCAACAGCATGAATTTTCTGAATAATAAGAAGCATAAATCCAGAGTATAAAAATATGACAGAAAACCAGAACATTCTGCAAAATCAAGGACAGATGAAAAGCCACGGCCGTACTTGTGGTCTACCTTGGATGGGGGAATACTTTGCACACTTAACTGCATAACTGCTCCTTGCCTTGCTTGGACACATCCAGAGCCACTACAATGGGGAGTGGGGTGCAACAAGGATGTCACAATTTGAAATGTCTCTGGCTGACGGTGATGGCTCTGACACTCATACCTCTCAACCTCAGAGCAAGAAATCTGGATAAAGCCATACATAGAAGTGGGACACAGGCCTAAAAATAAAGACAATTTTTAAATATTGCTCTTATAAACTTAGAAAGATAATAGAATAGTAGTAGGTCTTGCATTAGTATGAATTTTCTGAAGGGTATGAAATCTGAAACTCAAATGTAAGCCATTATTTTCTAACTTCAGTCTTTAAAAATTTGCCACTAATTTGCCAGAAAACCACAATTTTATGAAAAACAGACCAAAAATGTGAAGCAAAAATATAAAATTGCCACACAATACAGCTGGGATCCTGTCAAAGAAGGGACACCTTTTTAATATTAGTACTGTTAACTTGAGCAGCTGACAACATAAGAGCATCTACATGCATTTCTGAAGTAAAAGCAAACTATAACTCTGATCATTACAGTTATTTATAATTGTAAACCCTCCACATTTTCTTCCAAAACTGCCATTTTGCAGAGGGATTTTTAGGGGGAGAGCAACATTTTGAGCCAAAATTGGGAATGGTTGAGAGGTTTGGATATTCCTAATTCTATAAAGCGATTTATTTGCACATACTTCTCAACTTCTTAATGCAGGAAATCTGGACAAGGCCAAATATATTGGGGGAACATACAAACAGTACTAAAAATTGCTCCTGTATAAACTTAAGACAGTTGATAGAATAACAGGTCTTGCTTTAGCATGCATTTTTTCTGAAGGTTATGACGTATGAAACTCAATGGCTGTCATTATTTAGTGACTTCATTTCTAAATGATTTGCCAGAAAACCACAAATTTTATGAGGAACAAACCAAAAATAAGAAGCAAAAATCTATTCATTCTGCAAAAATCTGGACAGTTGAAAGGTATAGTTCAGCCGGGGCTGTCTGAGTTTGCTGCCCTTCCACCCTCACAAACTCATGGATGAATGGAGCCTCTCCCCTGCAGCCATTTCAATGTCCCATTCCTTGGTTATTTCACCCCATTTACCATAAACACTGTAATGTGCATACTGCTTTACTTCTGCGATGATTTGGATTTCATTTGAAAGTTTTATTTTGCATTTTACAGCACAAACCCTAATAGATATCTGCTAAACAATGCAATGCAGTCTCACAAGGAAAATAGACATAGCATTAAAACTTCTCTGATCTTAAAACTCACATTCATTGAAACAGCATTGAAACCCACATTCAAAGAAAATACATTTTGCCAGTGGCAGATAAAGATTAACTTTGGGCTGTTTTCAAATCATAGGCCCCTTGAACACGAAACATACACATGCTCTTTGATACACCTTCCTGACCTTGTACAATACAGTACAGTTGTTAGACGGCATTTTAAATTTATTGTTTTGAACATTTTTCCAGTACACAATAAAACAAAATGCATGCACCAATAATGACAAAACTGCCCAATTCAGAACATTTCCATCATAAAAGTCTACTCAAACTTCTACAGTTCACCAATATCAGTAAATATGCACAATCTCTGTAGAAGTAAAAGCCATCTAAATAATTCCACATTAAAGAAATCTGTAACTAATGAAGAGGTTGGTGCTAGCAAACAACTTTATATGTCACTGTTTCATCTACAAATAATGTGCCTGTTGCCCTTGAGGAATAAATTGCCTATGTTGCATTAAAAAATGATAAGCTAGTAATATCGCAATAGGGAATGGATGGCAAACTGATAATAGGCTCATAGTTACTAGGTTGTTCTTATTTTGGCTTTTCCCGGTTAGGGGTCGCCACAGTGGAACTCCGGTCTACTAATGATTGGCAGTAGATTTTTTACCAGTGCCAGCTCAACACCCAACCTTCAACGAAGGCACGATCATTCTACGCATGTCTTTTGAACACCACTCGACTGCGGGGAGGACATGCAGACTCCACACAGAAGGTGCTCCAGCCGAGAATCGAATGGGAGAACCTCTTGCTGTGAGGCAACAATGCTACCACTGCACCACCGCATAGTTACTAGGTATCTTCACCAAAAAGAACTGCAGCATCCACCCACTTTACAAGGCAGTACAGTATCAGCAGTGCATCTACTTACTGTGGGAGTAGAACCCACACCCTTCTGCATCAAAAGCAAGTACACTACCTGTTGTGCTATTAACAATGCAAGCAGATTCAGCATAAGCAGCACTAAACGTTTGTTCCCCTGCAGCTCTCAGCTCCTTGTAAAATCTATTTAACACTCAGCTGTATCTCTGAACTTTGCAGAACAAGAAATCTGGAAAAAGCCAAAATGTATTGGGGGGGGAGACAAAAGCCCAAAAAACAGGGACACATTTTAAACATTGCTTGTATAATGCTGGAAAGTTGCTAGAACAAAATGCTGTGTTACCACCATATATTTCACTGCCAAGTCTTGAACCCAGGGAACCCTGTGCAAAACAGTCAGAGCAACATACCACTATGCCAAGTCAGCTGTTTTGTGAAAGACAGGAAGACTGAAACTTAAATGGCTACCATTTAGTGAATTCAGTTCTCAACATAGCTCTCAACCTCAAAGCAAAAAATACGTGGACAAAGCCAGTAATGAGGGAATACAGCCCTGAAACATATTCAGTGAATTCAGTTCTCACCATAGCTTTCAACCTTAGCACAAAAAACCTGGACGAAGCCAATAATGGGGGAAAACAGTCCCAAAAATAGGGACAAATTTCAAATATCCATGTTATAAAGAAAATTGCTGGAATAAAAGGTTTTGTGTTACCATGTACTTTCTGAAGAATATGAAGTCTGAAATTCAAATGCCTGTTATTTTTATTTAACATTTGTTAACCAGGAAAGCCTGACTTGGAACAAAAGCCAATTTTCAGCAGAGCAGGGAGAAAAGCTATAGGCACATGTTCTTTGTAAGATGGGAGGACATGTAGACTCCACACAGAAGGCACCACATCCAAGAATCAAACCAGAGAACCTGTAGCTGTTAGACAACAATGCTACCAGGGCACCACTGCACTACTGACTTTGCAAGTTAAAACAAACATACAGAAATCACAGATTTTATGAGGAACAGAACAAATATGAGGCAAAAATCTGCAAACTTTTTACAAATGGTGGTGGCTAGGGAATTCAGGCCCTTGTCACCTGCACCCAAGGTACAGGGTTCAAGCCTGAGTATTCTCTACCCACCACCATGTGTTCTCTAGCCACCAGTATATAGCAACTGGGGCATTACACACACACACACACACACACACACACACACACACACACACACACACACACACACACACACACACACACACACACACACACACACCCCTTCTCCATAGCACATGGTCCGGAATCTACCTTACTTGAATAATCTGCAGCAGCCCTGGATTCACACACCTTAATCTGGTTGCAGAATCAATGGCTGATTTCCTTCTCCTTTCACACACCTTAATCCAGTCGCAGCAGCAGAATCAACAGCTGGCTTCTCCTTAGCCCACCTGTGTAAACTAACGCTAATGGCTGGTTTCCTTCTCCTTAGCCCACCTGTGCAAACTAATGCTAACAGCTGGTTTCCTGGCACCGTGAGAGTAGGCTGGGGTTTCCTGGCTCTGCGAGAGTAGGCTGCAGGCGATGCAGTCCAGTGTCCTTCCATTCTGTGTGGCCATCACTGCACAGACTTCTGGGGCTGCAGGACAGAAATGCCTTTATCCCCTATCTAGACTGCCTAACACAGCAGTCTGTAGTTCTGTGAGTACCAGGAACTCCAGGCATGCATGCGTGGAGTTCCGGGACTCATGATTTTTTTTTTTTAATTTTGTATTTCATTTTTTTATTTCTTTTCTTCTACAGGTAGGGGCTGCAGTCCTGCAGTCCTATAGCAGGAGCCGCCCCTGGACTCCACCCAGTTTGGGTTCGTGAATGGCCGATCTTGTCTCCTGAACCTGATTGACTTCTTCAAATCAGTCTCCAGAGCTGTCAGTGAGGGTAAGGCGGTCCACACAGCCTATCTGGACCTCGACAAGGCCTTCAACACCATCCCCCACTCTGGAATCACAGATAAACTTATTAAGCTGGGCATTAATCCCTACATCACTCGATGGGTTGCCAACTGGCTTACTGAGAGACCCCACACTGTAAAAGTAGCCAACTCCAAATCCAGCTCCATACAAGTGACAAGTGGAGTACCTCGGGGTTCAGTCCTAGGACCACTCTTGTTCGGCATCTACTTCTCTGAAGCACAGGCCAACACTAAGGGACTCTGGCTAACAAAGTTCGCAGATGACTGCAAACTGGGAGCCTTTACTGAATCCCCAAATGATGTGGATATTCTACAAAAGGGCCTTACAGAAACAGATGCTTGGTGCCAGAGCCATGGGCTCAAGCTCAATGCCAAGAAATGTATAGTTATCTGCACTGGGAAAAAACATGCACCCATGAATTACCACATAGGTGGCAGTACACTAAACACCAAAAGTGTGATAAGAGACTTAGGGACACAGGTGAACAGTGATCTCACCTTCGATAACCACATCACCACAACAGTCAGGAAATCCTTCTATGTGGCACACCTCATCACTAAGGGCTTTTCATCCAGAAAAAAGGAGGTCATTGCCCCACTTTACAAACGCCCTGTTTGGTATGTACCTCTCAAAACATCTGTAGCAACTGGAAAGGCCGCAGAAATACCTCACTAAAAGAATCACAGGCCTAAAGCAGATGCCCTATGCTGACCATCTAAAAAACTCCAGCTGTACTCTGTCGCATATCATCTACTCAAAGGTGATTTCTGCTTAACATACAAGGCCATGTCAAACCCAGAGCTGTTGGACATGCTACACTTAAAGAAATCCGAATCCCTCAGAGCTACATGCTCCAGGGATCTAAACCTTGTCATCACAATGAACAAAACATGCTGGAGGGATAGGTTCCTGACCCAGAGACTCCCCAGACTATGGAATAGACTTCCCATACATGTCAAGCAGAGCACCTCTTTGGCCCTCTTCAAAAGGAACCTTGACGATTGGATGGGAGATAGGAAATTCACCCTGGGTATCACGTCAGTCGCCCTGCTAGACAGGAGTCCAGGGAAGTAAATATTGTGGGAAGAAATAGCCAGGGAATTGTTATGGCTAGGCTTGTATAGGCCCTAGGGCTGATAGCCTAGTACCAATCTGTGAATCTATGAAGGGTATAGATATCTGAGAGTATTTATACAAGTGCAACCAGTTTGAAGTCATCTGAAAATATGGTTATCCAGAGGTCCTAGTTATTAGTTTTGAGTAGATACTGAGCAGGACAGGTCCTAGTACAGACCCCTGGGGGTCTTCACTGATTACCTTTGTACTGTTTGAAGAGCCACCTACTATATGAACTATGTGTGCTTAGATTAAACAATTTAAGGAGAAGTTCAGGAAGAGCCTGTTTGATGCTGTTTATTAAGCACCCAGGTGTGCTGTCAGGACTCATGGAGAAAGTGTTTTTAGTCCTGTATGACACCTTATGAATATGTTCCTCAGTGATATTGGGGATGTAAGGAATACTGGGATGAGTGCTGTGTGAATAGTGGAGTCTGGGAAGAAGTTTGCATTGGACTTATTTGCTAGTATATTTGTAATGTCATATGGGGGGGGCATCAAGGAAAAGTTCAGAACAACATTATCAAATTCTCTTCCCTGTTTTTCTCTCTAAATACACAAAAAGACTGTTTTTCCCTCACTTCATACTGCAATTCCTGTTTGTATTAGGCTAAGCTACCTTTAATTTCTCTACAAACTGTCTAAAATTTCTATAAATATTAAATGATTGTTCTATAACTTGCATTGATTCTTAACCAGTTTTTTATATTATCACTAATTTGTTATAATTATTTAAACTGCAGATGTTTTGTTTTATTTTGAAGATCATAAAATTATGTTTTGCAATAATTTGGAGCTTTCTTCCTGAGCGTCTATTGAAAATGGACTTCTACCCAATCAGACTTTTCTGATAATTGTCAATAACTAGCTAACTAAATAAATAAATAAAGTGTTATGCCTTAGTTTTCTAACATAGCTAAATCAACACTTGTAGTTATCCTTCACCCAAAAATCTAATCTCCATTTGTGGGTTACTTAACTGATCCTTAGAGTACATTTCAGTTTCTTGGTGGTATATACTACCCTTGTTTTAAGGAATCCTAGCCTTAGTGTACCATCTAAGGATCCTTTCTCTTGCTATAAAGTGTATTTATATTGTTTACCACTGGTGGGGGTTGTTCTTAAATTTTCCAATGTATTCACCTCTACTTGGGAGTGCTAGATGTATGCATTTGTCTAGGTAGGCATAAAACTCCTAATGTAAAAAGAAGTATTTACAAAGGCCAGTGCATTAGGGCCATTAGAATGACATCAGATTTAGCTGATACTATTTGTGAAATTGAATTCATAACTTCTTTGTTTTTGGAAAGAGGTTATGATTTAGAAATTATGAAGGATATTTCTGAATATGTTATGAGTAAAAGAGGAGATATATACATGCCCTTGCTGGGGATTACTAACAATACCCCAATAACTACAGACACCCTAAATCAGTCAAATATACATTTTAGTATATTAGAGACTGATTCTAATGAAGTAGACTTGTTAGGGGCTATAAGTAAAAATAAAAACAAAACTGAAAGGAAAATTAACTACAGCAAGGCTTGTATTATAGAATATGGGCCATACAGTCACATTATTAAGAACATTTTACATAACAACTGGCACCTTTTAATGGATGAAGAAGAAGTAGTGGATAAAGTAGGGACAGTTCCATGTTTTATCAACAAAATGGGCAAGAACATAAAATGTCTGCTGGAGCGAAATATTACTCCGAAAGTAGATGCAGAAACAACACATACAAATAGATGTGGTTTTTGCAAACAATGTCCTTACATATACGATAGAAACCCTATTTTATTATTAAATTACAATAGAAATAGAATATTAGCATTAAAAGGGAATTGCAGGACTAAAATGGTAGTTTACATAGCTCTGTGCTCAGTCTGTCCCTCATTTTACATAGGGAAGACTGAGAGGGAGTTTAGGCAAAGAATTTATTCTCATCTGTACTGTATAAAAAGGAAGGATACTAAGAATGCCTTGGCAAGGCATACGATTGAAAATGGTGAAGAACACAAATTTAAGTTCGCTATTATAGATGTCATTAAGAGCAATCCTAGGGGAGGAAACATAAAAAATTATTTAGCATGGAGAGAACTTTATTGGCAGATATTAACTAATGCCAATACAGACCCAGGAATTAATGACTTCTTGTCAATAAAGCCATTGTTATTGTTAAACTGTTAATTATTATGTACAAGCAAGCATTTACATACCAACTAAACAGCAGTCTTATATTATATTTTACATTGTATTAGTTTTTACAATATACATTTTAAAGTAAATTTTTAAAGTAACTGTTTTTAACGTCACGGAAATTTTTGGCGCCAATTTTTGTATAAATTAATCACTGGTGCATTTAGTAAGTGTTCTGATGAAACTCGCTTGTCGAGTGAAAGCGCTCAACCTATTCAGATTTGTGGACATACTTTTACTGTGGATATCATTAAATCTTTGACATATACGTAGTCTCCGGTGGATTTATTTTACTCTTTTTGGCTGCAGAGGTTTGTCCGTTTGGATATTTGTGTGTTTTCGGAGGTTGAACCAAACGGTCACTTTTTGTACTTTCTATTGTTTACCACTGGTGGGGGTTGTTCTTAAATTTTCCAATGTATTCAGCTCTACTTGGGAGTGCTAGATGTATGCATTTGTCTAGGTAGGCATAAAACTCCTTAGTGAAGTTAATTGCTATGCTGCTGTCTTTGTGGTGATGTCTTGGGTAAATTTAGAGATTTCGTCATACTATATAAGGTTTGTCCTTTGAAGTTCCTAAATATGGTGACATTGATTACTGAGGGTATGGTAGTTCAGAGAGAA
This sequence comes from Protopterus annectens, assembly GCF_019279795.1. Taxonomy (NCBI): domain Eukaryota; kingdom Metazoa; phylum Chordata; order Ceratodontiformes; family Protopteridae; genus Protopterus; species Protopterus annectens. The sequence goes on along the minus strand of NC_056744.1, from coordinate 424,974,101 downwards.
AATATCACAGGTTTATTGCCTGTGAGTAGTGTCCAGAGATGTGGTCCCTGATGCTGCCTATATTTATAGCAGATGTTTGTATTTTGGTAATATTAATTTTGTACCCAGATGCTTACCTGAATTCCTTCTAGTTACTTTGGTATGTCCTCTCTCAGTCTTGTCATTGTAACGATGACATCATCTGCAAACATTGCTGCTTTTAAGTCTATCCTCCCCCATTGATAGCCCCTTATCACTAAATGTCTCACCTTCTTTGACAGCAGTTGTAAGTACAATGCAAACAATAAAGGAGACAGGGTACAGCCCGGCCTGATTCCTCAAGGTAATGTTAAATGCCTCCAAGAAACAAGTCCTCACTTTGATCTAAGTTGACCATTTTGCATATATTTTCTTAAGTAATTCAAATAGTTCTCTTGGGAAACACATTTTTCTAACACCTTAAACAGAAACTCCCTATTCCACCCTGTCAAAGGCTTTTCCAGCATCTAAGCATAATAGGGCATGGCATGGGATTTTCTTTTAATTATCATCCTGAATAATCATAAGAGTGCAAAATAAGTTAGCTGCCACCCTCCTGCCCTCTACAAATACTGTCTGATCATTATATTCGCATTGTTATTACAGTCATAAATAATTTATAATTATGATTCAATACTGATATTGGGTTGGTAGGATGTTGGGTATTGTGGATCTTAGCCCTCCTTATGTTTTGGCGAGAGGTCTATGCTCAGTCATTGAATGGAAAAATCATCGAACGGCATTACATTGAAAATGCCATTCAGCGAAACTCCTCATGTGGGGGGGCTGTGACCCCACATCCCCCACTAATTATATATACCAACTCCACGATCACACTACGGTAGGGAAAGGGCAAATTTCCTGATCCCTACCATAATGCAATCTTACTCAAATGGCTAGATGAACAGCATGTTCGATGAAACATGCCATTCGATGCATTTTCCATTTGATGACTGAACACAGACCTATTGGTGGGACAACAGCTATCTTCCAGGATGTAGGGAGTTCATTTGTCTGAGTCTACTTCACTTCCCCGAAATCCCATTTCATTGACATTCACCAAATCACCTAAAGTTCCAAGCACTGACAACTCATTTTACTGAATCTCATTTCACCAACAGCTTAAAATGCCAAAGTTCACAAGAATAAATGGGAAACCATACAAACACAAAGTCACAAAACTAATGGCTACCTCTTTCCACAACTTAAAAACTACTTATATATCCTCTTAACAAAAAACAGACAATATAAAACCAAACTAAGTGCAGGGCTATGCCCCCCACACACCCCAACATGGGGGGCTGTGCCCCCACCCCCACAACTATATATAATAACTCCAGGTCACACTACAGTGGGGAAAAGGTATATACCTTTTACTTGCCTCACAGTACTCTACACACTGCCACATCAAGTCTATAGCTTACAATTCAGTGAAATGAGATTCAGTAAAATGAGTTGTCAGTGTTTTGAACTTTAAGTGATTTGGTCTCAGTGAAATGAATGTCACTGAAATCAGATTTCGGGGAAGTGAAGTAGACCCATTTGTCTTTAGTACCAGGATGAACAGAACAGTCCAGATCTGAATCACTCAGTTCCCTAGTAGCTTCCATATCTCAATTGTATTCCATCACCCCTAGGCATTTCTTGGCATTTCTGCCCTGCCTGCCTTTTAAATGCTTCAACTGTATTGTGCTCTGTGAGATCCTTTATTTACCCCTCTGCGTCTGTCTCCATTAACTTGTGTATATTCATTTAGTTTAGAAATTGCCACACCCCACCAACATATTGGCCATATCCCAGCTTGTTTTATTTAAGTTCTGGTAGTATTCTATGAACACACTCTGAATCCCTTTATTTGACTTCTGCCTTCCCAATGTGGATATCTAATAGCTTATAAAAGTTTGTTTTATACAACAGTCTCAGCTATAGAGCCATTGTCTAAAGAGCCTTTGGAGTATTTGTGAAATATATACCCTGTACGACATTTCCTTTCATTATCACCCTTTATTCCTCTAGTTCCTGGACTTGCCTTTTTAATTCTTGCAGCCTTATTTTATCTCCTTCCCTTTTATTTCTCCCAAATAATTAGAGTTTTTTAATACCTTGAAATAAATTGACTTTGTTCCCTCTCTCTTGTGATGCTTTCCACTGTGATTTTCATCTCCTCCACTTTCTCCTCCCCGGTAGTGTCCCATCCTTCCACCATAATATTCATCATCTTACCTATTGCTCACCAGAGAGTCTCTCTTACTGCACTTTTGTACTTTTCCTGCTCTACCTTATAGGTTGAGAGCCATCAGTGCCTCACTGCCCTGACTTTATTGAACCCCGGTAGTGTTACTTTTAAAAAGGCATGGTCAGATAAGTTTAGGGGTCTTGTCTCAACTTTTTTTAACTAGATGCAATTACTCCAACATTGTATTTCCTCCATCAGTCCTAGACCAGGTGTTGTTACTAGTTGCATAAAATGTGAAGCTGCACTCTCTGGCTTTGACTGTTTGATCTCCAAATATTCACTAGCCCCAGTAGCTTTAGTAACACCCCCCTCGGTAATTTTTTGCCTACCGTTGGCCTTCGTTATTGTATTTTTCCCTGCAGATGCCATTCATTGTACACTTGAGTCCAATCCCATACAATCATAGAAAATGAAAACAACCCCTGTTATCCCCCTGATTTCTCTGTCTCTAGCCCTAACTATACATAATGCAACTATTATCAACATCTGATCATAAATGTATCTCTTGACCCTGTGTTTCTGCCTTTTTCATCTTCCATTTTTCCTATAACTCAAATAGAAACCCCTTGTTCATTAGAAGAAGTGCTCCCCTCTTTCTAACCCCTTTGTATTCCAAATCAGCTTACACTTTGATTCCTCTTGTTTCTAGTTTTCTTTTTATTATATGGCGTATATGTGTCTCCAGTAGTACCACTATTGTTGTGCTCTCCCTCATCAAAATCTCAAGTATTCTGTCTCTATTTTCACCGGGCTTGTCAACCCCATGGCATTCCAATTCAGGAATATTAATTCTTCTATTATTAACTTTTCCTTTTCTCTTTTCTTCTCAGTTTTTAAACTTTTTAGTATCCCTACTACTTTCCCCCTTTTTATGTATGGCATGACCTTACCTCACCCTGCATTGTTATTATTGGTCGCTGTGTGTATGCAACGTTTTCCATGAAAGCTGTCTATTTACTCAGCTCATATTCAACCATCTAATATATAAACAGAGAAACACAACCAAAAGCACTTAAAGATTTTAAACAGTCAACTTACTAAAAATAACTATGTAGAAAAGCTTAGGTTCATAGGTTCATAGGTAGGTACTAGGCTATCGGCCCTAGGGCCTATACAAGCCCAGCCAAAAAGGTACCCTGGCTTTTGCCACCCAAGAAAATTATTATCCTGTGCCACTGTCGAGCAGAGCCACAGAAGTGATCTCCAGGGTGAATTTCCTATTTCCCATCCAATCATCAAGATTTTTCTTGAAGAGTGCCAATGAAGAGCTTTGTTTGATAGAGATAGGTAGTTTATTCCAGAGTATGGGAAGTCTCTGGGACAGGAATTTATCCCTCCGGCATGTTCTGTTTATTGTGGTGACAAGGTTTAGGTCCCTAGAGCGTGTAGCTCTGAGGGACTGGGATTTCTTTAAGTGGAGCATGTCCAACAGCTCTGGGTTTGACATAGCTTTGTATATTAGGCAGAGATCACCTCTGAGTAGGTGATATGTGATGGAGTAAAGCTGGAGTTTTCTGAGATGGTCTGCGTAGGGCATCTGTTTGAAGCCGGTAATCCTCTTTGTGAGGTATTTCTGCGGCCTTTCCAGTTGTTGTAGATGTCTTGTGAGGTACATACCAAAAGGGGCATTGTACTCTATAATGGGTCTAATGATTGATGAGTAGAGGGGAACAATGACCTCTTTTTTTCTGGATGAGAAACCTTTTGTGATGAGGTGTGCTATGTAGAAGGATTTCCTAGCTACTGTGGTGATGTGATTATCAAAGGAGAGACTACTGTCTACCTGTGTCTCAAGGTCTCTTATCAAACTTTCGATGTTAAGTATACTACTGCCTGTGTTGTAGTTCATGGGTACAGAGTTTTTACCAAAGGGGATGACAATGAACTTTTTGGCATTGAGCTGGAGGCCATGGCTTTGACACCAGGCATCTGTCTCAGTGAGGCTCTTTGTAGGATGTCCACATCATTAGGAGTTTCGATTATGGCTTCTAGTTTGCAGTCAGCTGTGAACTTCATTAGCCAAAGACTTTCTGTGTTAGCCTGTACTTCAGAGAAGTAGATACCAAACAGGAGAGGACCCAGGACTGAACCCTGTGGTACTCCACTTGTCACTGGTCTGAAGTCGGATTTGGAGTCTGCTACTTTCACAATGTGGGTTCTGTCAGTGAGCCAGCTGGCATCCCATCTTGTGACATAGGGATTTATACCTAGTTTAGTGAGTTTATCTATAATTTCAGAGTGGGGGATGGTGTCAAAAGCCTTGGCAAGATCTAGATAGGTTGTGTAAACCACCCTACCCTCATCTACGGCTTTGGTGACTGCTTCAAAGAAGTCTATCAGGTTTAGGAGACATGATCTTCCTTTTACAAACCGAACTGGGTGGGGTCCAGAGTTTGGAGATTACCAATGTCTTTGTTTATAAGTTCATGATGATACATTCCATGGCTTTGCAGACCAGGCTGGTGAGGCTAATGGGGCGGTAGTTCCTGGGGTCTGTGGTGGCTCCCCCCTTTGTGGAGTAGGATAACCATCATTGTGCGCCATTCAGTGGGCACAAAGCCTGAGGTGAGGCTATTATTGAACATGGTACTTAGATAGGGTGCTAGTTCTTCTGTAGTTCATGTAAAACGCAGCCTGGGATGTTGTCTGGTCCCATGGATGATGTGTTCTTGGCTTTGTAGAGTGTGGTCTTTACCTGTGCAGCCGTTATTACAGGAACTTTGCATTCTTCCAGTATAGAGATGGGCCCTTTAGGAAGTGAGGGGGGGAGGTAAAGTTAGCACTGAACATATCTGCCAGGATGTTGACAATATCAGTTGAGTCTATATATTTAGTGCCATTGTGCTGTAATTGAGTGTTGCCATTGAGATTCTTGACATAGCTATAGAATGCTTTGTGGTTGTCTTTAGAATCAGTGGTGATTTTGTTTTTGTAACTAGCTTTGGAGGATTTTATCAGGGATCACAGCTTCTTACTGAGGCTGACCAGGGAGCTCCTCCACTCATGGGATTTTACTCTCTTTTGCAACAGTTTCTTCCTTCTGTTGTACAGTTTGTTTATGGCAGGGGACCACCAGATTGGCTTCCTTTTTTTTTGGAGGATAACGTCTTGGTTCTGTTTGGGATAGCACGATCCATGCACTTGTGTAAGTGCTTATAAAGTGCAATTGTGTAGGATTCAGTAGTCATAACTGTATTGTCCATCTGCATGGGTGTCGTGAAGTTTTCCACTTCTGTCTTAAGAAGCATGAAGTTGGCCTTGGAGAAATTTTTTACCATGGTTTCCTTAATGGGGGGTGGGCGCATGATGTGGATATCTAGGGTGATTAGCTTATGGTCAGTTTGGACCAATAAGGCATTGATTTCAGGTGTGGAACACCAGTCACTCATGTTGGTAATGACTAGCTCTAGGATATTTTTGCCCCTGGTGGGGGTGTGGATAAGTTGATCCAGGGCATTGGAGTTTATGAATTCCAGAAAGCATTGAGCAAAGGAGTTGGTATGTGAGTAGTTTTCACAGTTACTGGTGGGGTAATTGAAATCGCCCATTATTTGGGTGTTTGGTTGAACCCTAATATTTTCCAGTTCATCAAGAAAAGAGGAGTGGGAATCCCGGGGCATGGTGGGGGATCTGTAGCAAGCAGTTTTGCCCAGAGTTAGTTGCACTTGGATAACCTTGGATGCATTATGCTGAGCAACTAGCCTGGAGGTGTGGATATCCTTAATGAATATGGACACACCTCCACCTTTGGTGTTCCGGTCCAGGTTACATGGCCGAAAAGTGTGGTATGAGTTATAGCCTGGTAGTGCAGGGGTGCTCTCTAGAGCCTTGAACCAAGTCTCAGCCACTCCACAGATATCGATGTTCTCCATTTTAAGGAGTGCCTCGAGTGAGTGCATTTTGAGATTTAGACTTCTAGCATTGAGTAGCATCACCCTCAGTTTTTGCTTGCCTGTTCCTGTTACAGTGGTGAATTTGCCATTTGAACATTTAGAGTGTTCTTCCAAGGTGTGGCTGTACATATCCCAAAACAGGTGCTGTGCAATCCCCTGGAACTGACAGAAGGCAGCCGCTCTAGTGACCTTTGTCATCTATGTCAAGATTTTCAGTTTCCCTGCCCATCAATTTCATTGGTACTTCATTAGTTACAGCACCAGCTTCCATTACTTTCTGTACACAAATCAGCTCAAATCTCTCAGTTCCCTTCTGGACTGATTAACACTGGCTCCACTGTGCTATTTCCACAGGTCCCGCTTTACAATAGGCCAGATGGTTAAAGTCTTGATTTGCTTTTGCTAGCAGCCTATGAGATGCACTATTAGTCAATTCCTTATTGCTATAATCACCATAATATGTAAGGTTTTTCTGTTTACTTATTCATCTGTCAGACATGCACATCATGTATATACTTTGCATCTCCATTTCTCTGATAGTGTGGCATTTCTGATGAATTCCTGGGATATCATGGCTTGCTTACTCAGTACCTGATATTTCATAAACAGGAGAACCCTTCTCTGTATGTGTCATTGATGCTGTATTTATTCCATTCCCATGTAGCCCTTTGGTCCATCAGGTGATCCTGTGCTGGTGAGGATAGAAAAAAAACCTTTCCTCCAACCATCTACAAGTTTCTTTGGGATCGTCCATCATTTTCCCCCTTTTGGAAGAAGATGTTGCTCAAAGTCATGTATTGCAGTTTCATTATTATGTCCTTATGCTTGCAAATCTGATAATTGAGAGAAAGGCTATTATTTTCCTTCTCATAACAATCAATTAGTCCTGGGCCACAAATGTTTTGGAAGTACACCATATCTATTTTGCTCTCATCTTCCACAAGCATAATAATATAATTTCTATCTGCTTAAACCAGACCATGATCTGTCATGGGACATGGTGGTTACCCTGTAACCAGGGTGTCCTATGCGATCTCTCTGTCTTAAGGTCCATCATTGGCACTGTTGTCCGGTCACTTAAAAGTTTAATCACTAACTGTTCAGTCTCATCATGCCATGCCTTCTGGTACTCAATTGAAAGGAATATGTTTTCTTTTAGACCTGTCCTGTTGATCTCCCAGCAGGTCCTCATCAATGTCAAGTCTGGCTTTTAATGCTTCCCTCTTGAGTCTTAGCTGCTTTGTTTATTGGATAGCATCCTGTATCACATCTGGATGATTCCTCAATGCAGATTCAGCTTCCTGTGTCCTGTGCTATGTTTTCTCCATAAATTTCTCCAAAGATGAGTTCATTTTTTTTTTTTGGTTTTCCCCATCATACCTCCATAATACTGTTTGCAGTGGTGGCCACATCTGCATCCCTCTTGGGTTCAGCTATGGTTTGTACCATGTTGGATACCAGCAGAACAGAAGCTGATTTCTTCTTTTTCTGAGTTCCTTTCCTCCTGTTTGAATGCGTATACCTCTTAACTGTTCCTCTAACCTTGAGACAGCTTACTGCTAAATTGACATTTTGACCCTCCTAAAGTCTATTAGTGCTGATTGTTTTCGTCTAGTAGACCAGCGATGGGAATACTGCTGATCATTACAGAGCCATATCAGAAGTCCCCAAGATACAACCCCAATTTCTATGAGGCCTGAAGGTAAGGTTGACATAAACCAACACTCTCTATAACTATGCATATGCATACATGAACATGTTCCAAATGAAACACTACCTCAAGATCAGTGAAGATGTTGTTGAAAGTCTAGTTGTTGACAAGAACCTCCTTAATGTGGTCCGTTTGGGGTAAAATGAATTTGCTAAACTGGGATATCAGTTATATATATTCTGCTTAAAAAGGCATTACAGAAGACAGCAAAAGCTTTTGCCAGCATGCAGAAACCCTTAAATGAGAGATGCAGGCCCTCCCTTGCAAAATAAATATGACTACTGTGCATCTCATCCCAGGTGGGTACACACTGGAAGCCTCTGGAATGACACCAGTTATTTAAAAAAATGGATGTTCCTTCTACTGGCACACCAACCAGGTGGCCAGATGCATGACATTGCTCCCCCTCCCCTCTGCCCCAGCCATTCAGGTGCCATTTCTGTGTCCTGCCCCCGACCCCACCTTCAGTCTATTTTATTTAAAAAAACACACACACATTTCTTCTTTTAAACTGTAGCAAACTGTTTGCTACAAATGTAGGAAACAGTATCTACTTTTTTATATATATACCTTGCATGCACAGCACATTATGGCACTCTTATTTTAGTATTTTTTTTCTGTTTAAACTGCAGGAAAATTGCTTACTGCAAATGTAGTAAATAGTTTCTACAGTTGCCTGCCTGCACAGGGCATAGTTATTTTTTTTTTAACTTTTAAACTGTAGCAGTTGTTACAGTTCAGACCATACAAGGAGTGCTACAATGCTCATGGGTGACCAGATGCAATACCAGCTTTTAGGGATCATCTGTTTGCACCTCCCCAACACTTTGCACCCAAGGAATCAGCTGTTTGCACCTCCCCAACACTTTGCACCCAGGGGCAGTTGCCCCTCTCACCCCATCCTAGCTACACTACTGACCTAGGCATCGTTCTTTAGTACATTTAGAACTCCAGCTTCAGGCACAGAAAGTTAAATAGTTTTTAAGTTAAGGCGACAAGACTTTTCCACACACAAAGTTTATTCTCCCAGCATCTCAGCAAACAGCCTTCAATGGAGGATAAAATCACCACAAACACATACACAATAAATTCAAAACAATAATGGCATTATAATTAATTATAATTAATTAATTAATTAATTAATTAATTAATTAATTAATTAATTAAGAAACCTCTTCTAGCTAAAAGTCTGATTTAACCCAAAAGGTGCCAATGTATTAAATTTTAATATAAAAACACCTCTCTTTATAATGCAGTCTCTTTTTAAGTAATATTTCATTTTTCAATATGCATGTGTTTGCTGCATAACAGCAACTTTTTAATTCATTAACTCATGACTATAAAACTCATTAAAATGAATTGCTAATGGACTCTCCTTTTTAAGTTGTTTAATATTAGTTGCAAAGTTACTTTACAACTTGCAGTTTTACTACTTAGAGTTTATAGGCATTGTCACTTGACTGCATCTGTTTAATATGCAGTGTGTTAGACTGCAGTTAAGACTTGCAGATAATTAGAACTCAATCTATTGACTAATTTACAAAAATAAGACCAATTCTTATTGTAAGATAACAAACACGCTGCTACTTATGTGTGATCAAATAGTTCTGTTGGAAAACTTCTTCCTGGAATAAGTGCCATACAGAAAATAAGTGTAAAACCTCAAGTATAAGTGTCTGTTCTGTAGTAGTCCTGCATGCTTACTTCCAGAATTTCTAGCCTCTTAGCTCCTTCCACAGCTCCTAGGAGCAACCATGACCCCCCAACAGCTAACAGACTTCTTTTTCTTCTTACGGCTTTTCCCGGTTAGGGGTTGCAACAGCGGATCACCTGTCCGCTCATGATTGGCAGTGGAGTTTTACGGTGTCGAGTTGCCAACCCGGCACCCAACCTTCCACAGAAGGCACACACATGCATGCACTCACGCCTAGGGCCAACCTAACAGCTAACAGAGATAATATAAATTGCAACACCTTATTAGGACAGAGATACAGATCTACTCTACTCTAAGCTGTGTTTTTGAAAAGCAGTGTCTTTTTATTTTGAATACATTTAAAAGGCAGACATACCCTGTATAGCAGTTACCTGTTTGATAACTCACAGCTTCTGCCTACTTCACAGTGAGTATGCCCACAGTGATATTTACTTCACAGTGAGCATGCCCACAGTGATGTTTACTTCACAATGAGCATGCCCCAGTGATGTCTACTTCACAGTGAGCATGTTCACAGTGATGTCTACTTCACATTGAGCATGCCCACGGTGATGTCTACTTTACAGTGAGCATGTCCCAGTGATGTCTACTTCACATTGAGCATGCCCACAGTGATGTCTATGTCACAGTGAGCATGCCCACAGTGATTACCTCATGCTGGTATGGGAGTTGTTGCTGACTACATTCCAACCTCCCCCAAATTCCTCAGCCACCCCTCCCCATTCCATTACAATCATGTGTCTGGTGTCTTTTCACTTGAAAACCCATGGTGACATCCATTCTAATCCAGGTCCTGCAATCACTCAACAAAATAAAAAGCCAGAAAATTAACAAAATAGTCATCCCGCAAAGCCATATGTTCTTCACCCTTGCACAGTTAACCTTAGAAGTATAAGAAATAAACTTTCTGATGTACATGCCTGAGTAGCCTATCTCTCCCCAGATATACTAACCACAGAAATTTCGCTTAAGCAAGAAATAAACAATAAAGAAATCTTACTACAGGCATATGACACCTTAAGACTACACAGAAACCATACAAAGGTGGTGTGTTGACCATTATCTACAATAATACTTTGAAACCTCTCTAGGTCTCATATAAGCCCACTATACTGTTCAGTACCAAAATAATTATAGCAGCCTTGAAATTTAATGTTTATAAATCCTTTGCATTATAGGAGCTTACTTTACCTTGAAAAATAGCACAGTTACTACTGAAGAACCTTCCTCTGGGGCGTCAACCAAGATCTCACTTGACACAATCATTTTAGGAGACTTGAATATTGACTTGCAAAGTACTGACAGCAACAGTCCTTCTAATGCCATTAATCTATATGGTTTCACTCATCTTATTTCAGCTTCCACAAGGTACAAAAAAACTCTGGTAGAGTCTCTGTCTTAAACTGGATTATCTCTAATCCCCAAACAAAATCCCCTTAGCAGGTGCCTTAACTAATACCGTAACTGATCACCTACCCAGCTTCACAATAAGGCATTGTAAACCTAACCAAAAACAACATCAGTGCAGGCTTGCTCATGACTTCACCTTCTTTAGTAAGGACCAATACATCTTAGCACTACCATCAGTCAACTAGTGCTTCCTCAAACCCTTCCACTTGCTGAGGTTGCAACATTGTTCAACTCAGTTTTCCTTAACATACTAAATAAACTAGCTCCAAAAAGAACAAAAATAATTCAATCAAAGTCAGCACCCTGGCTCTCAAAAAGTGTTAAATTCATCACGAAAGAGAAAGAGATAGCCTGGAAAAAAATGGAAGCAAGTTAAAACCACAACTGCCCATCAGTACTCCACTAAAAATCAAATCAAAACTGATAAAAATAACCTACTATATTAATATACAGGCATCAAATTATAATAATCATAAACCTTTTGGACTACAAACAACCAGCTGTTAAAACCTGGTATACCAGCACAGCCTAAACCTACTTTATCTCATCAATGAATTCAGTACCCACTTCATCCAAACAGTAACCTGTCTTGTAAATCCTCAGCAGAGACATACACAGGTTCCTCATCTCCCTTATTAGCCCCCCAAATCACTTGCACTCAAAACAGTCTTAGTTTCTGCAATCACATAACTATTACTAACCTTAAAACCTAGCATCCTTGCTCCTGCTAAAATACCATCCTGGTACTTAAAAACTGTATCTGATGCCCTAGCCTTTTCTATCTCTATCCTAATCAACCACTCCATCACTGAAAGCTACATCCCAACCACATAGTATCCCATCAGAAACTGCTTCAAAAAATAGCTTGTCTAGGAATACATGAGACATCACTATTGTGGTTTTCTAAGTATGTCTCAAATAAGCAACAGGAAGTAAAATGGCAAAAATGCATGTCCTCTTTCCTTCACATTAAAGTAGTTGACCCTCAAGGATGCATTTCAGGCCCCCCTATTGTTCAGTATATTCATTAATGATCTACACCTAGCTTCTAAGCAAGCCATTATCATACAGTACATAAACAACTGAACAGCCATCGTTTCTGCTAAAAGCATAAATAAATTAAAACAACTCACTAAAAAGTCTATCACCACCATAGAGACCTAGCTGTCTGATACACAACTGTTCCACAACAATAAAGAAACAAAATTGATCATATTTACCCCAAAAACATTCAAATGATTACAAAAATAATTTCAAAAACAATTCCTCTAACAACATCAATAGAAAAATAATAAGCCAAGCTAAGTTTCTAGGAGTCACTGTTGATGAAAGCTTAAAATTTGAGCATCACATAAAACAACGAGTAAAAAAACCACCAAAACCTAGGTGCACTCTCTAGAGTCAAACAATACATCACAGATAATGCCAGAAAAAGTACTGCTCAATCCCTTCTCATCCCTACATTACTTTAGTTTGCTCTCATATTGATTAACCAAAAAGCAGGAACAGTGCTATAATAAGGTGGCAAAATTTGCTACCAATCATCATTATAAGACACATTACTGTCTGACCTTAAAAAAATCAGTGGTTAGAGCTAAGGCATTACCTTACCACCTTCCCCAAGTTGTCAGTTCCCACAAACTCATATATTTTCTAAACAAATGCCATAGTTTGAAAATATTCTCCAACTTTATAACCCAAGTAGACAGTTGAGATCCACTGACAAAATGTTATTAACTGTTAAAAAAGTTAACAGCACAGCTGGAGACTGTGTGCTCTGTACTCATCTTTCCTGGCCAAAATCTGGAATTCATTTCATTTCACCCTAAGAAATACATTAAACACCAACTCCTTCAAAGCAAAAGTAAGAAAACACCTAAAAGATACTGGATCTGTACTTGCCCAACTTGTGAATGATAAATGTCATACCCCTTACTTTCTCCTGCTCTTTCCAATCAGTATTATTTTGCAAGCACATTATCCTCAGTTATACGTCTAAATTCACCTCTTTATCCTCTACCTGCCCTTTTTCTTCCTTCTACCTATCCTAATACATTTTCTCTCGCCTCTTAATACTAATTGTCTGTTTCTTCCTTTTTACTTCCTCTACTAAGTTCATTTTCAAATATGTTTCATAGCTCTTTACATGATGCTGCAATTAATTAATGATACTATGTTTAAATATTTTATATTTATCGATTACTTGAATACCTCTGTTTGCTATGTTCTTAACGTAATGTTACAATATTTTCTGGAACTTTTCTCCCTGGGCCTCCACTGAAAATGGATAGCTTTCTACCCTGTTTGACTATCTAAGTAAACAAATGCAGAAAATAAATAAAATAAATTTAGGTAGGAAGGATTCCACTCAGGACCAGAGTATTGCCTGCATCCATCATATGCACGTAAAGTCCCAATATGTGTCTTTGCATGTTCCTTATGGCTTTACACCTCACATTATTCACTCACATATATACCACTGTCATCATATAGTCACATTTGTCTCAGAAAAGGATCTTGAGACCTCTTGCAATGTCTGTGATCCTGACACGTGAAAGGCATCTGACAGTACTCCTGATCTTGTCTAGTGTGGTGAGGGTCTTACAACTGAGTCCCTAGTCACTAAAACATTTTTGTTAGAAACTAGTTTATGAACACTTGACTGAGAGCAAATTTGACTGCTGGTGATTTGTTGATATATGGGGCCAGGCCTGCTCCTACATGCTCTATGAGATTTTGCAAATATTTTTTATGGCATCAGAGTATTAATTAGTAAGACTAAAGTATTGAATTTTATTTCTTAGTGACATCACTAAACCTTAAATAAACAACTTTTTAACTACAATATGCATATGTTAAATATTCAAAATGTCAGAGGATCAGCTGGTAGCATATTTACCTTTGATAGAAGATTGGAAGGCTGTGGGTTCTTTTTGAACAGAAATAAAGACAAACCAAGTGAATGAAGGTCTCAATCAAATCAAAAAACAAACCACTAAAAAATAAAGATGTAACCAACCAAACACAGCCATAAAATTAAAAAAAAAAAACATAAAAACAAAAAAAAAAGACTTTTTTTTAGTTTATTTTTATTTTTATTTTACGGCTGTGTTAGGTTGGTTGCATCTTTATTTTTTTAGTGGTTCTTTTTGTACGCCAGGTGATCAGATTCATTTTCTATTACTGACACGGCTTTGCAGCATACTGGGGGTGCTACACTCCTGAATGCACCATGTTTCATGTGAAAAGTTCAGTTAAAGTCCCATCTTCCTGAGTTGGTGGTTGCTGTGTTGGATATAAAAGTTTACATGGTACTTAGCAATAAGGGTAATGGCTTTGTTGATCTGATATATCAGAATTATACACACAGCATTATAATAATTCCCTGAGATTAATTATATTACATGTTCTTCATTATAAAACATACATACAAAAAACAAACAGGTCCTTTACACTTATGATCCTCTGCTATAACATACTCTCAGGATATAAACCATGAACTATAATTTCAATACTCAATTAGAAAGCAATCATATCTAAATACTGGACAATATATTTTTTTTTTAAATTTTATAAATTCTATCATTCTAACAAAACATGCCCAGCTGAGTCATAAATGTGGCATAAGTTAAACATGCTCTCATTCATATGTTTATATTTAATTTGATATCTTACATGCAAGTTTCTTAATATCAATCTCTACAAAAACAAATCTAATACTTTGACCATTTTAAATTTTCTGTCTCTCACTTATAATTTTGTCATCATGTTTATTCCATATTTAACATAATAAAATATCACCATTATATTTCCAAACCATTTATTTCTGTCTGCACATACATTGCTAAACTGTATTTTTCATATCATAATTTACATTCCAGTTTTTCTGCTAACCACTTTTTTATTTTTTCCTACCTGCAATGTCTTCCAAAATTCAGTGCATCTTCCTTCAGTAAAATTGTCTAATTAATTTATCAATACTCGGAATATTATCTACTATCCAGAATAGGTGTAAGAAAGTTACATCAATAATTAGATTTTTTAAGCCAGTTTCTATTGTTTTTTTGACATTATAATGGCTATGCTACAATCACAGAACTGAACAACCCCAAGGATTAGAAATGGCAAAAAATAATGACCAAACCACAAAAGAGTGAAAAAGTTAACTGTACTTTTTTTTTTTTTTTTTTTTTGCAGGAAGACAAGCCCCCAACACCCATAAAATTACATGTACCAATATCACAGTCACACCAATCTGGAAAAGGGAGAAACCTCTGAAAGGAAGCGAATAACTGCACACTTAGAAAGTGTACCAGCAATGATTTCCTATGGAAAACTGTGATGGATATCCTGTCCCTTGACATCTTTTTTCTTTGGGAAACTGATAATTGGGGAATTTCACCTTGGCCTCCTGTACAGAAGCCCATTATAACAACCCTACATACCCTTCAGCCTCTTAGTGCAAGCAACCTGGACAAAGCCTTATATAATGGGGGGGGGGCTCGCAAAGGCCCAAAAATAGGGACATATTTTAAATGTTGTTCTCATAAACTTAGAAAGTTGCTAGAATAACAGGATTTATGTTAGTATGTATTTTCTGAAGGATATGAAGTCTGAAAGTGAAATATATGTTATTTTGTGACATCAATCCTCAGTGGTCTTCCAGAAAACCACACATTTTATGATGAACAGACCAAAAACACAAGGCATAACTTTGTTACAAGTACATAAATTGATTCTAAGAGGTTCATAGAATCATAGGAAGTTACCAGGCTAGCCACCCTAGTGCCTTTACAAGCCTAGCCATGTTAATCCCAAGTATCCCCATTGGTTCTTTTTTGGTACTTTGCAGAATGAATTCATGAAGAAAGCAGGTCTGTGATCAACACTAGCTACCCTTGTCCATGTCGGATATGGGTGCACCGTAGGGGAAAATTTGCTGTCTCCCATCCAATTATCTAGGTTGCTTCTGAATAGGGTCAGTGAGGAGTTTTGTTTTACGTGAATAGGAAGTCTATTCCAGAGAAGCAGCAGTCTCTGGGAGACATATCTCTCTCTCTCCAGCATGATCTGTTAATGTCACAAGTTAGGCTGAGATCCCTAGAGCAAGTGGCTGTTGAGCCATTTGACTTGTGGATATGCAGCATGTCCATTAGGGCAGGGTTGGAGATTGTCCTATAGACCAGGCACAAGTCACCTCTCAGCATCCTATAAGATACAGAGTAAAGTGACAGGGCTTTCAGCCAGTAATAAGCTATTTAATCTTTCTTTCAAATCACATTCCTTCAATATTTTCCACATCACACCCTATTCTGTCATAATCTTTTTTCTACATCATATTCCACCACTTTATTTTATTTTTTCTTCATTGCTATACTATTAATTACATCTCTGAATCAATACTCCTTCTGTTTGGTTCCCATCTACACCATATAGTCCTTCATCTACCATATAATGCTATACTTGTCCCATCCTCTTTTACAAAACATTCATAGACAATTTATAGTCAGTATCACTTAATGTCAGTGGTTGCCAATTCTGAATACTGTCTGTTTGCCCTTTTTAAAAATTAATCTTGCAACCTATTCACATAGTTTTTTATTCCTTTCCTCATATTGTAACCATTCTTTCATAACTTTCAACGATGCTACCTTCTGATTCTCCATCATTCCAACATAAAAGATCATAATAGCCAAGCCCATCAGGTCTTGTGGCACCACTAACATTAATGTACTGTAAAACACCAAACTGTCCATTCATACTTACATTCTCAGACATCCATACAGCTATATTTTTAAAAATTGTTTTACTCACCACTCATTTCCTTTGGTTAAATAGAACAGTTTTCATCAACAAAATGTGTCACTATTTTCTTGACCTTTCATTCCACTCCCTTCTTTTGGTGTAGTACTAGACATTTCCTAAACATAATTCTCAACTCATTTAATGATCTTCTCTTGATCATAAAAATCATCTTTCCCATCCATCATATAATTCATTTTGCCTTCATCAACCTTCACTTTTTCCCTAAAAAAGGATTAACTTCTTCACACTTATCACGCAACAAATATCTTTGTTTATATAACAAATATTATAGCTTTTTTAGTCAGTTATATAATTGTCTACAAAAAATCTTTCTTTCTCAGTCAGTCAATGCTTCCTCATAGATGTTTGCATAACATTTATATTGTAATGCATTCTTCTTCTACAAATCCCTTTTAAGGCTTAAATATAATTTTGTATTCTTCTCTTTGTACATTGCCCACTAGTACTCCAAAGAGTTATAAAAAGGGCATGTAGAAGTATACCATCTCCACAATAATATCATTTCAATTTGAAACTCCAAGCAGCTAAATCCCTTTCTTTCCTTAATAAATATTTAATCTATCCCTATTTCAGTCCATAAATCTTTACTCTTTATGCTCTAAATAATAATACTTAGCACCCCCCACCTACTGCCATTAAAGATAAAGGAAGTAAAACACCGTTCCTGTCTGTAAGCTAGTTCTGCTGTTAGAATAATTTTTATCATTTTCTAATACAATTTTCTTGTGTTCCATGATCTTTCTGCATGCTTTTATTTTTGTATTAATTTTTCCTGCTTGCTTTTGAAAATTACTATTGAAATCACCTACCATAACATCCATGCTAGCAACAATATAAATTTATTTAGTTCTCCAAAAAGTAGTAGTCTAATTTTAATATTGGAATAAGCATATAAAGTTAATATCTTAAGTACTCTATTTCTAAACCTAGTTTCATAAACAACACACCTAACTGGTAAACAGTAAAAAATACCTAACAACTTATTTCTTTATTTCTACACAGAATAGGTATAGCCAAACACATTCTTCCCAATATGTCATGTTTCCACATATGCCCGATTTGTTCTTTTGTTTCTTATTTAATAACCTAATATCATCCAAATAGATAGCATCAGCTGGTTGTTCAAAACACCAATTTGTTGCTAATAATCATGTTACCACATTATTAATACTGTTTACATTAAAGAAAATAGCTACTAAGTTATCCTTTCCTTTTTTGGAATTTCCTTTGTTTTAACTCTGTCTTCCTTTTCATTACCATTGACCCAATACTTGCTCCATCGTCTTTTTTCACTTCCTGACTCACTACAGCATACATATTCAAAACACCAATATTAATTTCATTTTCAATATTTCTCAGTTACAAGTTCCACAATATTATCAATATCCCTCTTCTCAATTTCATGAGAAATATCTTTGGCCTGAGATACAATAGTTATAATAGAGACATGTGCAATGTTCACTTCACCCCTTCACTGGATCCCTCCAAAGTTATTCAGAAGATTACAGTCAAACCAGAAATATTTTTTGCCATATTTCTTGCACATCATTTTAAAGTTTTTTTTTATTAAGTGCCCCATCTCTCCACCCTGAGCACACCACTTTTTAGTGCATGTTTGAATTAAATGTGCATCTGCATCACAAAAAAAAACATATTTTGGTACGACCCAAATATTTAATCATAGTATTTTTACCATTAATAATTGCAACACTAGAAAGATGTTTCACTTTCCCTCTATCCACATCCAATGAAGCCTTAACATCTATTGTTCCATTTCAAAAATTCCTCGCATCTAATATTTTAAAAATGTCAAATATTTTAAACAGATCTGTTCAAAAAGTTTCTTAATTCTTGTTCAGTTTCTTCTGCAGTCAAAAACTAGACTGTTATTTATGCTTGTTACATAATAGTTCTACTTGACAACACATACTGCTTCTAAGGATAGCAAAATGATTTTTAACAAACATACTTAGCAACTTCTGTGCCAAAGAAATTATTCAAAAGTCAATTTGCAAAATGTATCCAATCCAAATGGGATTAAAGCTCTGATATCTGTAACTCAGAAACCTAATGGAACAATGAAATCACCTATAGTATACCTGTTAACTGCTGTTCCTCTTTTAGCCATTATACATACCGCCAGACTCCTACTTTCTGTCACCTCATCAACACAGTCTTTTTGCACATGCGATCTCCCAGTCATCACTGCAGTTTGTGTTTTAGGTGCTTCTGAATTATTTTCTGACGCACACACCACCTGACTACTGTGTCATATAGGTGCTGGCTCTTGCGTACTCTCTGACCACCTAGGTAGAATTATCCCAATTGAGCATGCTGCTTTCTACTTCTTTCTTCTTCCTGGCATCACTAAAAAGTGTCCCATTACTCTCCTCAGTTGGAAAGCACTTTTCTACCACAACAAACCAAAACAAAGCCATCTCATAAGCAAGTTATTTCTCCTGATCCACTTCATTTTCTTTCAAAATCATAGCAGCCCCATCCACAGAAGCATCCTCCCCCTCACTCTTGTCCATGCATTACCTTCCTCATGCAGCAGCCCTCTGGCCCTGCTCAAAGGAAGAGAAATAGGCAAGTTCTCCAATGGCCTTGCTAAATTTCCCCTATTCACTATAAATACCATCTGGGAACACCACTGAAAAGAGACTAGTAGCCCAGTGAGACTAGCCTGGTCAACAAAGGATAAAAAAATAAAAAAGCAAGTAAATAAATAAATTAACAACATAGTTGGCTTAATGATATGGAAGGATGCAGTTCTGACTGCAATCCAAATTGCCTAGGATCAGTTAGTGTTATGGGTCTTGGAAGAACCAACAATGGGAAAAAAATAGTGTTGAATTACTACCTGGTCTCTCCCAGTAGGAGGGTTATAGGGATATGCCGTGAGGTACATGCCAAAAATCACAAGCTGCAGGGATGAAACATGGTCTGTCTCCCCAGTTTACAAGCTTGTAAAGTCAAAATATTTCTATTTCAGATAACTCACAAAGATGCTTCAGAACCTTAGTTAGTTGGGGGCTAGTGTCTTAACTTCTTTCTACACATTCTTCTATTTCCAGATTATCTAAGTTCTCATATAAACTAGCATAGCATGTTCTAAATTCCTCCCATATTGCTTGGTCCTCAGTTATGTTGCCATTGACTATGGATTGCTCTTTTTTTCTTTTCTTTGAACTTTCATGTAATATAATTTGCATTTATAATTTGCATTTTCCCATGATTCCACCATTAATTACCACTACTCAGTGTGAGTGCTTCTACTTGAGGTATAGTCAATAATATATGCTTTTAAGTCTAGTTTCATCTTTCCATTATAAAGATCTTTATTAAATCACAATTGCAAAAGTGACATAGTTACATGTACATTAACAGAAAAAAACAATATTTCTCATTACTTCCATGCAGTATATATTTTAAACCATCATTCATTTCAGCATTATATTAATTGCTCAGTTATTGCCATACCTTATACTTCACTCCTCCTGAACATTATTATGCTTGTATTGTTCTGATAAAATCCATTTATTTCTTAAGTAATTCTATTACTTGCTTTTTGGCAGCCAGTAGCATTACACTTGTTAAGGTCTTAGTAAGTCCAGGCAATTCAGATCCTGTGCCACAGCTTAAAATAATCAGTTGCTTAGTTACAACCATTTGGTCGCTCAACATTTCCAACAAAGTACTTTGTAAACATTTTTTTTTTAATCTGCCAACTCATTACATTCCCAAAACACATGTTCCTAATTACTTCTGTTATTCCCATCACACCACCAGCATTGAATCATTCCTTGAAGTCTGCTCATAGGTTAGTACTAGGCTAACTACCCTTTTGGGTCATTTGAAGCCTAGAGAGTTACCCCATGTGAGAATCAAACCCTGCACCTTGTGTCTTTAAGGTAAACACCTTAACCATTATGTCATCCTCCCCTACTTACCTATGAACCTATGCTTGGGGTATAAAAGTACCTGTGCAAGCACTTCCATGCAAAAATCCTAAACCTTCATGACTTTGCTGTATACTTAGGAGCCATACAGGTACATTCCAATTGCTTCTTTGTAAATTGCCTTTCCAGTCTCTCTTCCCAATCTTTCCAAACCTCCCCTAATTGATTCTTATAGTTATCATGCAGTATGTTACATATCCTACGAATTATCCCTTTGTTAACAGCAGCATCCATTGAAGATTCAACAAAAATCTCTACCTGAGCTGGTGTTTCACTTAGCATTCAAGTATTCTTTCTGTCCATACTCTGATATTAATCCCTGGTAGAGAAGACAGTCTCAGATCTGCAGTCCAAACTCCTGTTTGACCTCATGCCAATAAAGCATCTTTCCTTCTCTAATTATTTGTTCCCACTATCTTAGTTCATTTGCTATTTTTTTCCAGTAAATTCCATCTCCCTCTTGCCTAGTTCCTATATCTGTACTTATAATCATCTCTATTAGAAAAATCTCATTTTCCCATTCCCATGTTGCCTTAGTGCTTAGAATACTATCTGCTACTTTATAAATGTAATATTGCCTTAAGGACTCGCATCCAAAATTCTGTTTGTGGCTTATTTCCCAAACTCCATCCCCAATTTCATCATCATCCCTTTCCACTTTGATTTATAGCCTTCTCCTTGTGTTTTTATATATATATATATATATATATATATATATATATATATATATATATATGATACTTAACTGCGGAGCTGTAAACTATCTCTTCAAATCAGGTAACCATAAGCTACCTTGGTCTATGGGGAGAAACAGCTTATCCTGCTAAACGCTTGCCCTCTTTCTCTCCCAAATAAATTCCTTTAACTCTTTATTATTGTCTATGACTTCTTCTCTTGTTATTAAAATATTTGTTGTATATGACATTTTATATGAAATGTGATTCAATTGTGTTCTAGATTAAATGCATTTAGATTACATTTTCAGATATTTTGTGATAAGATAAAGAAAGTCTTAGATCAAGAGAAAGAGCTATTAGAAGGAATAACAAGAAGAAAGAAATAATTATTTAGATACATTGAAAAAAAGAGGAAAGTCATGAAAGAGATTGGCCATGGAGGGGAAGGAGTGCAGTGAGAATGGGTGAAAGGAAGGCATTCTCATTGAATTCTCTGCTTTCATCTTCACAAAAGAAAATGGATGGTGATTGTTAGCATGGAGAGGGAACAGAAGGAAAGGGGGTATCTGGCAGACAGTTACACGCTAATAGAAGTTGTAAAATAATAATTCATACTGTTAATGGAAGATGAAACAATGGCTTCCTAAACCTGGTTGACTTCTTTGAAACAGTCACCAAGGCCATTGACAAGGGGAAGGTGGTCCACACAGCCTACCTGGACCTCGCAAAAGCCTTCGATACAATACCCCACTCGGGCATTATAGATAAGCTCACCAGCTTAAATATAAACCCCTATGTCACTAGATGGGTTGCAAACTGGCTCAAGGACAGAACCCACATGGTTAGAATTGCTGGAGCCATGTCAGACTCCAAACCAGTTACAAGTGGCGTCCCACAAGGCTCAGTCCTGGGACCTCTCTTGTTCGGTATATATTTCTCGGAGGTACAGGCCAACATGGAAGGACTGTGGCTGACCAAGTTTGCAGATGATTGCAAACTGGGCGCCATAATAGACTCTCCAGCTGACACAAGCATCCTCCAAAAGGGCCTCATAGAAACAGACAACTGGTGCCAGAGCCATGGCCTCAAGCTAAACCCCAAAAAGTGTATAGTCATCCCCTTTGGCAAAAACAAAGTGCCCACAAATTACCACATAGGTGGTAATCCATTAAGTACAGAAGAAGTAATTAGGGACCTGGGGACCCAAGTTGATAGCAATCTCTCATTTGACAACCACATGGCCAAAGTGGTTAGAAAAACATTTTATATAGCCCACCTAATCATGAAGGGATTCACATCTAGATCAGGGGAGGTCATCGTGCCTCTTTACTCATCCCTCATCAGGCCCATAATTGAGTACAATGCCCCTTTTGGGATGTACCTTACCAGACACCTGCAGCAACTGGAAAGACCCCAAAAGTACCTCACCAAGAGGATCTAGGGGCTCAAACAGATGCCGTATGCTGCCCGGTTAAAGAAACTCCAGCTCTACTCAGTGGCATACCACCTGCTCAGAGGCGATCTGTGCCTGACGTATAAAGCCATGTCCAACCCGGAATTAATGGACATGCTGCACCTCAGAAAATCCAAATCCCATCGAGCTACGCTCGAGGGACTTGAACCTCAGCACTGAAATAAATAGGACATGCTGGAGGGACAGATTCATAACCCAGAGGCTCCCTTCACTCTGGAATAAAATCCCAGTCCAGGTTAGGCAGAGTCCCTCATTGACTCTCTTCAAGAGGAATCTTGATGAGTGGATGGGAGATCGTAGGTTTACCCCGGGTATCACTTCTGTGTCACTGTTAGACAGAGGCACAGTACACTAACCTCAAAAAAGGGCATAGCAAAATTAATTTAAAATGGGTGGCGAAAGCCATACACACTCTGGCTAGGCTTATAAATGCCCTAGGGCAGATAGCCTAGTATGAACCTATGAACCTAACCATAGGAACAGTAAACCACTCTCAGTATGGGTCATTCAGTAGTGAGGGTCTCTGGAACAGGAGGAACACCATGGTGGGACCACTCCACAGGAGTGGAGTTAAAACTGATCTGTGAAACTACCTACCCATATCCTTATTTCTGCAAAAGGAAAAGTCGTGTAGAATAGAATATAACTACTGATTGGCTACTTGGTTTCCTGGAGAAAAACAGCATACTGAATAAATGCAAACATGGTTTTGTAGAAAAGAAGGCACATCAGTCCAGACAGGTTCATTTTTATGACAGGTTATTCTGAAATTTGACAAAGTTGGCCTTGTTAGTTAATGCTGTATACCTTAATTTCAATAAAACAACTGATTTAGTCTATCACAAGAATTAAACAACCTCCAGTAACTTATATGAGCACAAAGCAATACTTAATCACTTAGTTTATTTATTTACCTATTTATTTTCATATAAGTAAATAAATAATCACTTAGCTTTGCATTTTAAATTATTTGGTTTAACCCTAGCAATAGTGTTTTCACTAATAATGTATTGGGTGCACAAATGTATAAAAGTCTACCAAGTACAGGGAACACCATATTTAATCAATTTCCAGTCTTCTAATAGTTTTAATTATAGTTTATATAGTATAGAATAGCTCTAAACTGTGCTGCTACATAGTATTGTAAAGAGCCTTAATAAAACAGCACTGTTTCTGTTAGTCACTGACCATCTTAGCTCTGGACATCATTTGAATTCTCTCATTTATTAAAATTGTTTAGTTTAACTATTTTTTTTAATTACATTTTCTTATAGACAGTGGTAAGGGAATAGTATCAGGTAAATATGGTTTCTGGCAGAGTGACAGTTTTAGTGTACATTCTTTGGGGTGCTTAAAATGAACATATTGCATTATCCATTTGTTCAGTAACGGAAAAAATAACATTTATTATGCGTTCCTAAAAGTTTCCTTGAGTTGAGTTCAGATCTGAACATTTAATTATTTAAAGCTTTTTTATTCCACTAGAATACATATTGCTACCTGCTTTGTTCTGTGACAGAACACCCAATATTAACGTGTACTGTCTTAGTAGCATTTGTTTTTGTACCTTGAAATGCAGACATATCATGTTAACCTATCACAAAGCCATAGTACAGGGTGACCTGGATTTGTTAAATAAAGTAAAATGTCATTTGAAAATAATGTAAGCTTATACTGTGCCACTGATAAGGTGATACCTTTACCTGTTCATTGCCTGATTGCTGTGCAAGCAGTTCTATATAAATGCCAAAGAGGACTGCGTAATGAGGGAAATCCTTGTTTTGTACTTGAAGTTCAAGGAAAACTCCAGCCACCAGTGTATTTAACCTTTTCCCAGAGTTCTTTTTTTTTTTTCTTCCTATGGTATCACCTATATGTTGTTAATGCCCAGAAAGTCTTCATCATCTTTCAGTTATTTTAATTTCCTTCTGTTTCACTGCCAAAGGTTTATAAGGTCCATGCATTTTTCTCTATTCAAATCTTGCATTTTACAGAAAAGGAATTTATCTCCGCCTGCTTAACCTAAGCTAGACTGCTGAAGATCTTTACTTTTTAGCACCAATCAAGTCCAACAATTTATCTTGTGTGAGTCTTGCTGAGGTCTGGAAAGAGTTATAAACAGTTAAAGTGAATATATATTATCAAAATGTTTGTGAATATGTTATTATGAAGACCAGTGATGGGTTATACTACAACACTACATAAATAAACAAGTAAATACTTTCATCCTTAGCCAGTGAAATGTTTCTTTTATGTATTTAGCTACAGCATTATGCACATTAACAAACCTACGCTGCCTTTACAAGATCTTTGAATTAACACCTTTCAGACACTGAGCAAAGCTGACAATTTTCACAACCTGGACTTCATAGGAAGCAGACAGCAGCTGGAATTTTCCATATTGCAAATTTCTGTATTTCTTTGGTGAAGTTGAAATTAAAGTGTAACTTCTGCTTCGAGGAACCTGACAATGAAAGAAAGGAATAAAGAGACATTCTTAGTACAGGCTGAGTTTGTAGTACCCAAGTGTGAATATGCATATCACCAATTCACAAATGAATTTAACAGTTAGTACTATGGACCCATAGGAAAAGTACTGACAGCAGTGTTTTGAGTATTAAGAATGTGTCTTTCTACAAGTTGTAGATCAAAGCTAAGGATTTTTGTACAAGTAGCAACTTGAAAGGCTGCACACCCCAAGAAACATTATAAATTTGTCATGAAAACCCTTACTTATGACTCCATGTCCACTATGGCTAGCTCAGGACAAGTGTGTTTATATCATGACTGAGTGCTGGGAGACCATATCCAAAGTATTAGGTATGAAGCCCAACTTCAGACATTTGCACCAACTCCCAAAATTCCTAGCCTGCAGCCATGTTTTGAAGTTTTTAGGTGTTTGCTTTTCAATGGAAATCCTCATTGTTTACAAACTTATACAAAGGTAACAAGGAAGCCTGCTTTTTCAGTCCATTAAAATGTATGGCTGTGATCCCTGAGCTTCTGATTTAGAAGGTAAACAACACAAGTAATTCACAGCTTGTATACATATAAACTATATTTTTACTAGCTGCTATTGCCTCCAAATAAACAATGTCAAGAAAAGCTTTGATGGTACTCACATTTTAATCTCTGAGCGAAAGAATGAAAATAAAGAACACGTCTTATATAAGAGAATTTGATGCAGCCCCTACACAGGCACACACTCGGGTGCATGCATGAGCTTGCAAGCGCACGCACACACACACACACACACACACACACACACACACACACACACACACACACACACACACACACACACACACACACACACACACACACACACACCTACATATCTTATAGTAAATTGCATGCCTTTACTCCCTTCCACACACATAGCAAGTTCCAGAAAGGGATACAAACCAGACTTGACTTTATCTATCCACTAGACAAAAATGTAATAGGGTGGTATAAGAAGCTGAACCACTTGTGATAAATATTTATAACACTCTTTTTAATACAGTTAAAAAGTAAATACAAACATGTTTTTGCATGATGGTTGCGTCCAATCTTCCCCTAATGTTAGGGCTTTACTCACACATCACCTTAAGTTTATCTGTTAACTCCAAGGTTGCACTACCAAAGAATCAGAAGAAACACTTAAAGTCTATTGCAAAGTCAGGTAGCCCCTCTTTCACTGAGGTAGTAAAACATCAGAGTTAGTGTATTTTTTTTTTCATAGTACTAGGCTAACTGCACTTGTGGGCCATTTTAAGCCTAGCCAAAAACAAGGCTGCAATACTTGTATTCAAACCCAGGATCATGTGAACGTAAGAGTGACACAACTCCAAACACCACAGGAGAAGTATATTGGCATGGTGGGGTTCAGACCCAAACTGGGGAGTGCAGGAGTTGCCTCCTGTCAAAATCACTGCTGTACTTTATTACATGTTTATTTACTTCATTTTAAAACTATTTTATATTTTACCTTGATATTTTCAGAGTCATTATTGAAAAGGTAAATGCATGTCAGTCAGCTAACTGAATGCTGATAACCGGTCATGTATGCACTAAATGTTAAACAGAGGCTGTATACATTTTTGAAATAAGTGACCATATACCTGATAATGCAGGCTGCTCTGCCAAATATAACAAGCTTTTGTGAATTTGAGATAAGACATGAAACAATGCACACATTGGTTTAACAACATATACTTCCTTCATGTCCTTTTTTACTTAAGTACTTAAGGGTTTCTGATCTTACTTTATTAGAAAGACTGTCACATAGTTCCACAATAATTAAATAATATTAATTAAATTAACTAGGAATATGGCCAGTTTGCCATGAGACACACAACCGAGCCGAAGTGCTGAATGCTCACACAGAGTCATGGCTCTAGGCTGCATCAGAACTGTGACAGGTGACATGCTGAACTCTCTATGGACTAGAACAGGATGCACCCCTACTACAGTGGTGGGTCACCATGGCAACAGCTGTAATTTCTGTCCATGGGGAAATGATAGGGCATTGTCCAACAAGAGAACTATAAACCAGATGAGAATGTTATTTTCAAACATGCCATGCATGTTTATTTTTATTGTGTAATAGGTAAGACGATGATAGAGAGGATTTTTATGCAAGTGCCTGTCAATATGTATCACAGATAGTAGTGATGTATTATTGCATGCAGGTAAGCTATGTCTGAACTGTATTCATCCCAGTGCTAAAAGATGTCTTTCAGACAATTTAGACAAAGTTCCCTATCTACTGTAACCTGTCCTCTAGGAATAATTGTAGTTTCTTGCAAAAGGGCTTCCCAAAAGGCAGAGGTAACATTCTTTTCTTGCTGCGGGATGACTAACAAGTTAATCCATGCCTCAGGTTCTAAATGAGGGAGGAGGTCTCCCATACATTGTTCTTAGGTGCATAGGTTCATAGTTGTGTACTAGGCTAATGGCCCTGGGGCCTTTACAAGCCTAGACCATAAATGTGCCCTGGTATTGTGAAGCCCGTCGTTAGTTCCCAGTGACTCCATCAAGTAGATCCACTGGAGTGATCCCCAGGGTGAACCTTCTATTACCCATCCACTGATTAAGATTTCACTTGAAGAGGGCTAGTGAGGTGCTCTGCTAGACATGTATGGGAAGTCTATTCCAGAGCATGGGTAGTCTCTGGGTTATGAACCTGTCCCTCCAGCATGTTCTGTTGATTGTGGTAATGAGGTTGAGGTCTCTGGAGCGTGCGGTGCAGAGGGACTGGGATTTCTTTAGATGTAGCATTTCTAACAGAGCTGGGTCAGACATGACTTTGTAAGTCAAGCAGAGATCACCCTTAGTAGACGATATGAGACAGAGAATAACTGGAGGTTTTTGAGTCTGTCCATGTAGGACATGTGTTTATGCCTAGGATCCTCTTTGTGAGTTACTTTTGTGGCCTCTCCAACTGTTTCAGGTGTCTAGTGAGGTACATGCCAAATGGGGTGTTATACTCTATGATTGGTCTAATGAGGAAAGAGTAGAGAGAAATGATGATCTCATTTTTCCTGGATGCAAGACCCTTGGTAATGAGATGTGCCACATAGAAGGACTTTCTGACCACAGTGGTAATGTGGTGGTCGAAGCAGAGGTTGCTGTCAACCTGTTTCCCCAGATCTCTTATAACACCTTCAGTGTTCAGTGGGCTACCATCGCTGTGGTAATTAGTGGGAACTGAGTTTTTGCCAAAGGTGATAACTACACATTTTTTGGCATTAAGCTTAAGGCCATGGTTTCGACACCAGTCATTGGTCTCAGTGAGGCCTTTCTGTAGGATGCCTGCATCACTTGGGGAGCTAATAATGGCTCCCAACTTGCAGTCATCTGTGAATTTGGTCAGCCAGAGTCCCTCTGTGTTGCCCTGGACTTCTGAGAAGTAGATACCAAACAGGAGAGGACCCAGGACTGATCCCTGTGGGACTCCACTCATGACTTGTCGGCAGTCTGACTTGGAGTCCGTTACTTTCACACTGTGGGTTTTATCTGTGAGCCAATTTGCAACCCACCTAATGATATAGGGGTTGATGGCTAGTTTGCTGAGTTTATCAATAATTCCTGAGTAAGGAATGGTATCAATGGTCTTGGCCAAATTGAGGTAGGCTGTATGGACTGCCTTACCTTTATCCATTGCTCTGATGACTGACTCAAAGAAGTCAACCAGGTTCAGAAGGCATGATCTACCTTTCATAAAACCAAATTGCATGGGATCTAGAGTTTGGAGATTCCCTATATCCTTGTTAATAAGGTCCATGATGATGCTCTCCCTAGCTTTACATATCAGATTTGTCAGGCTAATAGGGCGATAATTTCCAGGGTCTGATGTCACTCCTCCTTTATGGAGAGGGATGACTGTAGAAGTACACCATTCAGTAGGGACAAAGCCTGAGGTGAGGCTGTGAGTGAACAGAGCACACAGATGTGGTGCCAGTTCACTTTGTAATTCATGTAGAACACAGCCAGTGATATTGTCGGGTCCCATGGAAGTGGTATTCTTGGCCTTAGACAATGCAGCTTTAACCTGTGCTGCAGTAATGTTGAGTGCCTGGCATTCTTTTGATATTGGGATTGGTCTTTTAGGGTGAAAGAGAGGGGTAAAGTTGGCACTGAATCTGCCAGCCAGTATGTTGGCAATATCTGTTGGCTCAGTATAGGAGGTAACCATTCTACAGTAACTAAGAGCAAATCTGGGTATTGCCATGGAGATCCTTGATATAACTATAGGCTTTGTGGTTGTTTTTATTGTCTGCCACAATTCTGCCTTCATAGCTGGCTTTGGAAGTTTTGATGAGGGATCTCAACTTTTTATTGAGGCTAATAAGAGAATTTTTCCAGTCTTGGGACTTCACCTTTTTCTGCAACATTTTTTTTCCTTCTGTTGTAGAGTTTATTAATGGCAGATGACCACCAGACTGACTTCCTTTTTTGGAGAGCATCTTGGTTCTGTTGAATATGGCTAGTTCCATGCATTTATGGACAGTGCATTGGTGTATGATTTGGCAGTCATGCATTTATTTTCCATTGGCATGGGTGCTGTGAAGTTAGTCACCTCTGTTTTTTGGATTCCAAAATCAGCTTTGGAGAAGTTTTTTATGGTGAATACTTTTGCAGGGGTGTGGGTGAGATGTGGATTTCCATGGTGATTAGTGTGATGAATGCCCTGGCCCAGCAATCAAGGAGCCTCAAGCCTCACCAATAATACCAGGGAGGCCGTCTCCTAGAAGAGGAAAGGATAACTAATACACACAGTAAAGTACAATTTCCCTTAAGTGCACACAGAGATCACAGTCAGTCTGGGGCTGGTTGCTGCCTTACTCACCAGGTCCCCAATAAGACTCCCCACTGGCACAGCTATAGGGTCTGGGTCTCAGCCTAAATGGGCAAGCTAAAACCTCTAGTACCCTCTCTGTCCAACCAGTGCTTCATGTCCTTGCCAAGTAGCTGACACAACACGCACACACACACTTTGAGATAAGTATTTATACAACTTCACAGACACTCCTGGGAAAGGCTGACACAGATTCTCCAGCTGTGCCCCTTTACCCAGACTACACAGTAGTAATTACTGCCACCACCCAGTTAATAATATCAGCTACTAAAAGGTCCTTAAAAGGGTGTCCAGTTATTACTGTACAATATTAATATCCAATGGTAGTATGACTAACAGTCAAGGCTTACTTTAGAGTGGCCTATTACAATAACCTCTATAAATATGCAATGTACTCTAGAGCTTATCTCTACACAAAGCAGCCACAAGTAGAAGGTTTTAAAAATATTTAATAATAAATAATTAAAACAGAAGACAAAACTACTACACCACAGAGATATCTAAGAGTTCAGAGATCATAGAGAAACTTAAAATAATACAGTAGGACAGGTCTGATTTAAAAGAAAAATACCTAATTAACCTTTACTAGCTTTAACTATTCTTACAAGAAATCACAGTGCTAAAACTTACATGTGAACACAAGGTAGAGTGCTGATAAGTTAGATGTCCAAAGTCAAAATGCTTCCAGTCTCTTCTGAGAAATAGTATTTAAACATTACTAACAAACATGTTTGCTTGGTCCCTCCCCAAATTACATCATTTTTGACACTTGGGTTTTCCAAGGCAAACAAACTGCATTATTTAGCAATCTAACACCTGCACAGAAACTTACAACAATAGAAGACATTTCACATGTATATTCTAACAGAAACTAGAGCAATAAAGCACCTTCCACATCTAAATTCCGGTCATAAACTTTAGCCTTAAAACAATGGGCATGAAACCTTCATCCAGCCGCAGTGGAGCCGAATTCTAACATGAAAGGGTAACATGTTTCACTGGGCCAGTAGAGGGCAATGTTGTCACATATTTTCCATTTCCACATTTCACAGTATTCTTTACACTCAAGAAACATGCCTGTATTTTACATTTATTATCAAGAAAACATGCCTGTATTTTGCATTTATTTATACAGTTGATAGAATTATGTATCAAATTCTACTTGACTAGGCTGGCAGCCTTCGACCATCTCTCCCCAATCGTCACAATTAGTTTGCGGTCTTGTGCTGCTTCTGCAACCTGTGATGCAGACAGCCCCCCCCCCCGGGAATGACTGCATACCTCATAGATTCTTAGCATTAAACATCAGAGCACTGACCTTCAAAAATTATAGCAGAGGGTGAGAAGGAGGAAAAACTTTCTCATTTTTCAGAATAGATGATCTTCAAATACTATACCAAATCAGTTAGTCATGAGAAATATGTGTACAGTCTTACTCTAATTTATAATAAATGCATCCTTAAACTGTTCTCATTTTATCAAGAAACTCTAAAAATCTAAGAGGATCAAGGCTGAATTTGAGGGCAAAAATCACTGTGCTATGCCTAAATCATAGCACCTGAGAGGTATGAGTGCCTGCATATTCCCAGGGCTGAATATATTCAACAGTCACATGCTTTTGCTCTCTAAGGTGTCTTGCAGCACTGACCACTTGTTGTACAGCACAGTATACATGGCTGCTGCACTGTTGCATAGCATTACATGCATGGTCACTGCCTTGTTGTATAGCATCTCATGCATGGCTGTTGCCTTGTTATAAAGTATAGCCTGCATGACTACTGCCTTGTATAGCATAATATGCATGGCTGCTGTCTTGCTGTATAGCATAGCATGCATGGCTGTTGCCTTGTTGCATAGCATAGCATGCATGACTATTGCCTTATTGTATAGCTTAGCATACATGGCTGCTGCCTTGCTGTATAGCATAGTATAGCATAGCATGCATGGCTGTTGACTTGTTGTATAGCATAGCATGCATGGCTACTGCCTTCTTGTATAGCATAGCATGCATGGCTGTTGCCTTGTTGTATAGCATAGCATGCAGGCTGTTGCCTTACTGTATAGCATAGCATGCATGGCTGCTGCCTTGTTGCATCGCATAGCATAGCATAGCATGTATGCCTACTGTTGTTGCTCCCTCAGCAATATTTCCCAAACAGGGTTGTTTATATGTTCATATATATATATATATATATATATATATATATATATATATATATATATATATATATATATATATATATATATATATATATATACATACACACTAGGCTGGCTGTCCTTGTGAGTCATTTTAAGCCTAGCCAGTTTCCTTTTTTTGTGCTCGAATTAACTTATCCCATTTGGTTAGAGATTGGCTTTTACCATCCCATGGTCAATAATTATATATTACCCCTAATGTGAATGACTGGGATCATACTATAGATAATTTGAGAGGACATATTCATGCAATAAAGCATTTAGAAGCTACCTCTGTCCATTGAATGCTGCATTAATTAAAAAAGATAATCGTTGCTGCTAATGATATTTCCTTAGTTTTAGGAAGAGATTAGACTGAGCAATTATAAGAATGTGATGAGAATTGTGGTAAACTTTTTTCAGTGCATGCAGAGTACACACAATAGTGTGCCCTGCTCTCAACAAGATTTATCCTTCTAGTTACTTGTACCTGCCAGTTGTGCTGACATGATCTCCAACAGAATCATGCTGAGCAGCACAAATCACTGCAGTCCTTTTCCCAATGACTTCAGAGCTACGAGTAGTGGGTTGAAGATTATGTCTGCAAACAGAAGTGCAGATAACTATTCTTGCACCAGGTGCTGTCCCTTGATATTGCAACCATCAGTTTTAAGTTAAGGAGTAAAAAATAAACAAACAAACAAATAAATAAATGGAGGCTCCACTCTTCAGACATGGAAAAAAAATAACTGTAGCAAACTACTTGTTCCAGTTGCAGCAAGCAGCTGCAATAGTTTATAAAGGAGCCCTAAAGAGCTTCAGTTCTGACCAAAAATACAATACTGACATTCATTTCTGATTACTGATAATACACTGAAGACACACAGTGCTGCCTACACCACTTCAGTTTTAACTGCAAATGCAATAATGGCATTCAGTTCTTAATGCTGCTAATACACTAAAGAGAAATCGGGTTTTGCAGATTGCACCTCCTAATACTTTATGCCCATGGCATTTGCCCCCTTTGCCCCACCCTAGCTGCATCTCTGCCAGCAGTATCATGTCAAATGAAAAAATAATACCATCCAAAATGGGATTCATATAGGATGCAATCATTCAATTCATGCAGCTTTGCTTAGAATGTGAATGGCTGGCAATATATAATGAAACCTGTTTATATATATATATATATATATATATATATATATATATATATATATATATATATATACATACATACATATATTTGCAATGCCAGTACTGGGGGGCTAAGGACATTTTCTACTTACCTCCAAGTCTAATACTGGAGTTAATGTATTTAAAATTGTAGGAATGTTGGGAACATGGCCCTTATATTTGGGATGCAGAGTGGAGTTTGCCTCATGCAAAAACACTTTGCATTTTTGACGAAAGTCAATCTTTTCTTTTATTTGAATTCCATTTATACAGTGTATTTTAGTATGAGGTAAAGCCCTGCCCAACACACTCACACACACACACACACACACACACACACACACACACACACACACACACACACCCTTCATGCAGATAACTCTGCCCTCTGCACCATTTTACTAAGTGCAGTTAGTCTATAGTCATTGTGCCTTATTGGCAAAGGTGATTTCTCCTCACAGAAACCACGGGCAATGAATGTTCATTGAGGTGGACATTACTATATGATAGATATTGACAGCTGTGTCCCATCATTACTATATGATAGATATTGACAGCTGTGTCCCATCATTACTATATGATTGATATTGACAGCTGTGTCCCATCATTACTATATGATAAATATTGACAGCTGTGTCTCATCATTACTATATGATAGATATTGACAGCTGTGTCCCATCATTGCTATATGATTGATATTGAGAGCTGTGTCCCATCATTACTATATGATTGATATTGACAGCTGTGTCACATCATTATTATATGATTGATATTGACAGCTGTGTCCCATCATTACTATATGATTGATATTGACAGCTGTGTCCCATCATTACTATATGATTGATATTGACAGCTGTATCCCATCATTACTATATTATTGATATTGACAGCTGTGCCCCATCATTACTATATGATTGATATTGACAGCTGTTTCCCATCATTACTAGATGATAGATATTGACAGCTGTGTCCCATCATTACTATATGACTGATATTGACAGCTATGTCCCATCATTACTATATGATTGATATTGACAGCTGTGTCCCATCATTACTATATGACTGATATTGACAGCTGTGTCCCATCATTACTATATGATTGATATTGACAGCTGTGTCCCTTCATTACTATATGATTGATATTGAAAGCAGTGCCCCATCATTACTATATAATTGATATTGACAGCTGTGTCCCATCATTACTATATGATAGATATTGACAACTGTGTCCCATCATTACTATATGATTGATATTGAAAGCTGTGTCCCATCATTACTATATGATTGATATTGACAGCTGTATCCCATCATTACTATATTATTGATATTGACAGCTGTGCCCCATCATTACTATATGATTGATATTGACAGCTGTATCCCATCATTACTATATTATTGATATTGACAGCTGTGCCCCATCATTACTATATGATTGATATTGACAGCTGTTTCCCATCATTACTAGATGATAGATATTGACAGCTGTGTCCCATCATTACTATATGACTGATATTGACAGCTATGTCCCATCATTACTATATGATTGATATTGACAGCTGTGTCCCATCATTACTATATGACTGATATTGACAGCTGTGTCCCATCATTACTATATGATTGATATTGACAGCTGTGTCCCATCATTACTATATGATTGATATTGAAAGCAGTGCCCCATCATTACTATATAATTGATATTGACAGCTGTGTCCCATCATTACTATATGATAGATATTGACAACTGTGTCCCATCATTACTATATGATTGATATTGACAGCTGTGTCCCATCATTACTATATGACTGATATTGACAGCTGTGTCCCATCATTACTATATGATTGATATTGACAGCTGTATCCCATCATTACTATATTATTGATATTGACAGCTGTGCCCCATCATTACTATATGATTGATATTGACAGCTGTGTCCCATCATTACTATATGATAGATATTGACAGCTGTGTCCCATCATTACTATATGATAGATATTGACAACGGTGTCCCATCATTACTATATGATAGATATTGACAACTGTGTCCCATCATTACTATATGATAGATATTGACAACTGTGTCCCATCATTACTATATAATTGATATTGACAGCTGTGTCCCATCATTACTATATGATAGATATTGACAACTGTGTCCCATCATTACTATATAATTGATATTGACAGCTGTGTCCCATCATTACTATATGATAGATACTGACAGCTGTGTCCCATCATTACTATATGATAGATACTGACAGCTGTGTCCCATCATTACTATATGATAGATATTGACAACTGTGTCCCATCATTACTATATGATAGATATTGACAACTGTGTCCCATCATTACTATATAATTGATATTGACAGCTGTGTCCCATTCTCTTTGGCCTCTCCATGCTCAAGTCTTCCATTTTCTAATCAGATCTTTTAACACCTCAGCTGCTACTCAGACTTGGATTGCCACTATGCTAGTCAGAAACTCTTCGACTGTCCCAGAGCAGAGTTATTGCTACATTCCTAGAAATGTACAATGTAGGCAAACTTCACCACTTACAAAAAAGTAAAGCATGAAATTTGGTTGTTTTCAAAAATTTCATAGCAGTTAGGTAAACTATGTCATAGAAAACAAAAGAAAGAGGTAAGGGTTATCAAAACTTTCTTACGTGTAAATCTTAAATTGACAAATGTGGCAGTGAATAAAATGCAATTAAAATACTGCGCAGGAGCAGAATTTTTAAATCTTTGTAGATTGTTCTATACTTTGAGGCAGTCTTCAAAAAGAACAGCAGCAAATCAGGCTAAAACCTGGAGTTTTGTCTCACAAGGGTGCAGTTACCATCAACCTTTTATTCATTCCAGTGGTTAGAGTATCGATTCACGGGTTTTTTTTGTTCCTTTTTTTTTTTAAATAGCATAATCTCTGCAGCAGTAGTCCATGGGAAACAATTGCAACTGTAACCCCAACTGGAAAATAAAAATAAACAAATAATGAAAGACGGACTACAGACCTCATAATCCAAATACTTCTATATTGTGGTATAAAACACACGGTCCTGTAATCTCAACAGTTCCGCTTCTAAGGAAGCTCATGAGCTTAGATCTCTCAAAAGTATCATTTTGTTTCACACACCTTACTCTTTCAAAAACAAACTCATGGGCCTCTCAAATTCAACTCTACAATGGTTCAGTAGCTATCTTTCAGAGACAACAGACTATCAAGTGGAAGGCCAAGCTCAACTCTTTATCCAAGTTACAGCAGGGGGTATTCCAGAGTTCAGTTTAGGGCCTTTACTTTTAATCATCTTAGTAAATGACCTTCAGACAGCATCTAATCATGTCAGGCTGGTACAATATGTAGAGGGCCTGATGCACGTTTGTACAACAGAAAATCTTAACTCATTGCAAACAAAAATTTAAGAATCATTTTCATCCATTGAGTCCCAATCAGAACAATTCCCAGTTCCTGCTGAATCCCAAAAGACCAGTTACTCCTCTTCACTCTGAAATTGCACAGTGATAGTAAGCCAAACCTAACCATTACCTCCCTGGACAACTCAAAAATTCAACAAGTTACTCATACCAAATTACTTGGAATCACTATTGATGATGGATCATGGGACAGCAAGGAGCTGAAAACCTGCCCCATAGAGTGCCACAGCTTTGACAAAGGGTGCCACAGGTTATGTTATTTATTTATTTTTTTACATAAAGAAATTTTACAGAAAAGTGTCTGTACTTTAACTAAATAAATAAATAAATGTCAGAAACTTATCCTAGCTGACTAGTGCCCTTGGTGGTACAAATATGACTCTGTCATTGTACATGTGGGTGTGAATGACCTGAGAAGTACCTCCCTGGACTACATAAAAAGAGACATCGAGGAGCTCTCGGATTATGTAGCCCAGGTGGGTATGAACCTAGCCCTGAGCAGCCTCCTACCATCACCCAGAATGATACCACATTACAAGCAGAAAATGATTGATTTCAACAATTGGCTGAGTTTCTGGTGTCACTCTAAGGGGATCCAGTATCTGTCTGCCTGGGATGACATGACTGACAGACCTCAATGCTTTGCCAGAGATGGCCTGCATCTGTCACCCCTGGGCTTCTGGATACTAAAGGCTCTTGCCACCCT
Organism: Protopterus annectens; assembly: GCF_019279795.1. Classification (NCBI taxonomy): domain Eukaryota; kingdom Metazoa; phylum Chordata; order Ceratodontiformes; family Protopteridae; genus Protopterus; species Protopterus annectens. The sequence continues at coordinate 424,936,346 of NC_056744.1, read as the reverse complement.
TATCGTGCCTTTTTTAGGTGGTGTTCCAAAAACCAAATCACCACTGTAACAGCTACAAACAGATGCAATCTGAGGGTCATGCTGCTCAATGCTAGAAGTCTAAATCTCAAAATGCACTCACTCAAAGTGCTCCTTAAAGTGGAGAACATCGACATTTGCGCTGTAATGGAGACCTGGTTCAAGGGAACAGAAAGCACCCCTGCACTACAAGGCTATAGCTCATTACACACCTTTCCGCCCCATAACTTGGACTGACGCTCCAAAGGCGGTGGTGTTTCCATATTCATAAAGGATGTGCATACCTCCAGACTGGTAGCCCAACATAATGCATCAGAGATACTTCAGGTTCAGATAACATTGGGTAAAACAGCGATTCAGTTCGTAGCCTGCTGTAGGTCCCCAGCCATGACCCAAGACTCACACTCCACGTTTCTAAGCACCCTAGAGAATATTAGGGTACAACCTAACACTCTCATAATGGACAACTTCAACTAACCCTCCATTAACTAGGAAAACTACTCATGTACCAATACACTTGCCCAGCGTTTCCTGGAATTCATTAACTCCAATGCCCTGGACCAGCTCATTCTTACCTCCACTAGAGGTAGCAACATCCTTGACCTGGTCATTACTAACATGGGTAACCATTGCTCTTTACCAATAGTCAACTCCTGCCTGGTTAGATATGACCACAAACTAATCACCTTGGAAATCCACGTCCCATCCCCCAAAAGTAACCACTATGAAAAACTTCTCCAAAGCTAACTTTGGGCACCTAAAAACAGAGGTGGATAACTTAACGGCACCCATGCAATTGGAGAATTGTTGCATGAATTCCAAATCATACACTAATGCCCTGTATGAACACGTACACAAATGCATGTATCTCACCATACCCAATAGAACTAAGATGCTCGCCTCCAAAAAAAAGGAAGCCAATCTGGTGATCCCTTGCCATAAACAAACTCTACAACAAAAGAAAGAAACTGATGCAGAATAAGTTGAAGTCCCAAAACTGGAAAAACTCCCTTATCAGCCTCAACAAAAAGTTGAGATCCCTCATCAAATCCTCTAAAGCTAGCTATGAAAACAGAATTGCAGCAGATAGTAAAGACAACCACAAGGCCTTCTGTAGTTATGTAAAGAATCTCCATGGCAATACCCAGATTTCCTCAGAGCTGTTGCACAATGGCACCTCCTATACTAAGCAAACAGATATTGCCAATATACTGGCCAACAGATTCAGTGTCACCTTTACCTGTCCCCCCCCCCCAAAGGACCAATCACAATACCAGAAGACTGCCAGGCACCCAGTATTACTGCTGCACAGATTAAAACAGCTCTGTCTAAATCCAAGAATACAGCTTCTATGAGACCTGACAATAATCCTGGCTGTGTTCTACATGAACTACAGAGTAAGCTGGCACCTCATCTGTGTGCTCTGTTCAATCATAGCCTCACCACAGGCTTTGTCCCTACCAAATGGTGCACTGCTACAGTCATCCCTCTTCTCAAAGGAGGAGCAACTACAGACCCTTGGCACCATCACCCCATTAGCCTGACAAGTCTGATATGCAGAGTTATGGAACACATCATCATGGACATAATAAACAAGGATATAGAGAATCTCCAAACTCTAGATCCCACACAGTTTGGTTTTGTGAAAGGTAGATCATGCCTGCTCAACCTGGTTGACTTCTTTGAGTCAGTCACCAGAGCTGTGGATGAAGGCAAGGTGGTTCATACAGCCTATCTTGATCTGGCCAAGGCCTTTGATACCATTCCTCATGCAGGAATTATAGAAAAACTCACTAAGCTAGGCATCAATCCCTATATCACTAGGTGGGTTGCAAACTGACTCACAGATAGAATCCATGGTGTGAAAGTAGCCGACTCCAAGTCAGACTGCCGACCAGTCATGAGTGGAGTCCCACAGAGTTCGGTCCTGGGTCCTCTCCTGTTTGATATCTACTTCTCTGAAGTCCAGGCCAATAGGAATGGACTCTGGCTGTTAAGGTTCACAGACGATTACTAGTTGGGAGCCATAATAAACTCCCCAAGTGATGCTGACATCCTACAGAATGGCCTCACTGAGACCAATGACTGGTGTCAGAACCATGGCCTTAAGCTCAATGCCATAAAAATGTGTCATCATCCCCTTTGGGAAAAAACCTGGTTCCTATGAATAATCACATCGATGGTAGTCCACTGAACACAGAAGGCGTCATAAGAGATCTGGGAACACTGGTTGACAGCAACCTCTCTTTTGACCACCACAATGCCACTGTGGTCAGAAAGTCCTTCTATGTGGTACATCTCATTACTAAGGATTTTGCATCCAGGAAGAAAGAGGTTATTGTCTCCCTCTACTCTTTCCTTATTAGGCCAGTCATCGGGTACAATGCTCCATTTGGCATGTACCTCACTAGACACCTGCAACAACTAGAGAGGCAGTAAAAGTACCTCACAAAGAGGATCCTAGCCCTTAAACACTTGTCCTATATGGACAAACTCAAAAAACTCCCAACTATTCTCTGTCTCATATCGCCTACTTAGAGGCAATCTCTGCTTGACTTACAAAGCCATGTCTGACCCAGCTCTGTTAGAAATGCTACATTTAAAGAAATTCCAATCCCTTCGCATTACACACTCCAGAGACCTCAACCTCATTACCACAATCAGCAGAACAAGCTGGAGGGACAGCTTCATAACCCAGAGACTGCCCATGCTATGGAATAGACTTCCCATACATGTAAAGCGAAGTGCCTCACTGACCCTCTTCAAGAGAAATCTTGCTGAGTGGATGGAAAATAAAAAATTCACCCCAGGGATCACTTCAGTGGCTCTACTTGACAGAGGCACTGGGAACTAAGGTCGGGTGGCATGATGCCAGAGTAATCCTATGGGCTAGGCTTGCTGCTCCAGGGCCATTAGCCTAGTACACACCTATGAACACATACAAAAAGACACGGCATATACACAGATATAAAAGGTAGTGTGTTTGTGTGTGTGTGTGTGTGTGTGTGTGTGTGTGTGTGTGTGTGCGTGTGTGTGTGTGTGTGTGTGTGTGTGTGTGTGTGTGTGTGTGTGTGTGTGTGTGTGTGTGTATCTACTACATACATGTATAAATATATATATATATATACATACACACACACAAACATGTATAATGGTAGCAGGTCAAGACATTCAGTATGCTGACCGTAGTTTATGTGGGTGCAGTATGTAGGGGCAATACACATACACATATAATATAAAATATTGTAGCTAGGTCACCTGAAATTGTGTGCAATTCCCCAAACTGGCACCACACCCTCAAAAAGAAAAAAACACAAAGAAAAAAAGTGCTCTTCAAGATCTAAGCTGTTTGGTACAAATATTTATTCAGCACACACTGAACAAATGCAGCCTTGATATGTTCATTTATAAAGTCATTTTATTTTAGTTGAGTTTAGTTTGTTTCATCAAGAAATGCCAGTACTGCTCTCCCTCACCATTGTCACCTTCTAATTGTATTGCCTAACAGCTTACATCTGGGCAGCCACACCTTCCACTATATATATATATATATATATATATATATATATATATATATATATATATATATATATATATATATATATATATATATATATATATATATATATATTTATGGGAATTATTAACTCTCTAATAGCCTGAAAAAGCTGCAGTTAAAAAGTACAATATATCTGCCCCTGAGAAGCAATTTTTTTCTTACTTAGCTTCATTGTTGTACTTTTTAACTGCAGCTTTTTCAGGCTATTAGAGAGTTAATAATTCCCGTAAAGGGAACTCCTGTGTTTATTGTGTTTATTGAGCGTTATAAATAACAGATGGACTGTGAGTACAAATCTTTAATGGAGAACACAAGCTTTCTAAAAGGAATCATGTTACAGACTGAATGAGTCACCCTCACCTTGGACAAAATGCATTCCAGTTAGGCTTTACCTGCAGACTGCACAATGACTACAGGGTGTTTCCAATTAATCCTTTTAGTAAAGTTCCATTTATTCAGTGAGTGTATGTGTTTTTTTTTTGTCAGAATAATGACTACTCACAGAAAGTCAAAATGTTCAATACTGACACTAAGGTCCAAAATCATTTTTACATTCAGACAGTTTTGTTAATGCACTTTAGTTTAACACCAGTCTTTTTAAATCATTGAATAATTGCTCCTAACATTACATCAGCAGAGGGTGAACAATTCTGTATGAAGGGAGCACTAGGTCTGTTAATGATTATAAAAAGCACCTGGAATTTGAACAAGAATCATTCATTGAGAACACAGTTTTTTTTTTAAAGGAGTCATATAACAATCTGGATAAACTACACCCACCTTGGTACATAATGTCTTATAATTAGCTGTTGGAGAACATGACACAATAAAAGACATTACCTCTGGCACCAGTGTGTCCTTCTCTACAAAATGTAGTAAAGATTTAAAAAAAATCTGTTACTCACTTGAAAACAGAATTGATACCAGTAGTTTCTTATGATTATTTTGCATGCATATATTTAAATGTGTATGTTTATCATCTATCCATCTACACATACACACACATATTAACTAGGTAATGTCCATATGCTTTTCTATCAGGGACAACATTCACTGGTTAAGTAAATTACTCAGAACTATAGAATAAAGCTCATTAACAGTTCATGGCCTTCGATCTCTGAACTAAACTATCAAACTTCAGATCACTTACTGAACAAATAAATTCTTCAGGTCAGCAACTAGCAATTCAGCTCGGAAGAATGCAACAAAGAAAGAAAACAGTCAGGAATTACAGGTAAAGTCAGCCATATGTGACTGCTGTGCTCACTGACATTTAACCATGTACCTGAATCAGTAATACTGCGTTCCCTGTCTTTTGTAGCATTGTACTTGGTGAACTTTCCTTTTCCATCCTTCAGGTATACTTTTGATTTATCTTCTTATTTTGGGATAATGGACGATGTTTTTCATACGCACTATAACTGCAAGTCAGCTAGAGTTATCAGTTCTAAACCCTTCCCACCCCAGATGCCCCCCCACACACACACCTGCATAATATAGCCCTACAGAGCCCTGATCCTAACTCTGAAGTCCTCATCCCATCCCTCCATAAACCTAAGACCATGTAAAATATGTAGACTTTAATGAACTGTATTGCAAAATTGTACCAGACAAGGTCTTTTATTTTTGTATCTGAAATGGGGAGATATAAGATATAAGATGTGTGTCCTCTTTTAAGATGTATGTCCTCTTTCTGTAAATTATTGTTGTCACTAGGATGTTGGTCATGCATTGTAGTTTTCTGTGTATTAGACACCACCAAAAATCATGTGAGATGAGGGGAATTATAGAAAAGATTGTGTGAAATGGTAAATCAAGCCTGAAAATGGGGACATAACCCCTAAAATAGGTACATATATAAAAGCCTCAGTGGTCATTGTGTGTGTGTGTGTGTGTGTGTGTGTGTGTGTGTGTGTGTGTGTGTGTGTGTGTGTGTGTGTGTGTGTGTTAGAAATATTTAAAAGTATGTATTTGCACTAGTTGCAGCATGCCCCAGTGGTCACTGTGTGTGTGTGTGTGTGTGTGTGTGTGTGTGTGTGTGTGTGTGTGTGTGTGTGTGTGTGCGTGTGTTAGAAATATTCAAAAGTGTGTATTTGCACTAGTTGCAGCATGCCCCAGTGGTCACTGTGTGTGTGTGTGTGTGTGTGTGTGTGTGTGTGTGTGTGTGTGTGTGTGTGTGTGTGTGTGTGTGTGTGTGTGTGTGTGTTATGAACATTCAGAAGCAGCATTCTGGACACTGTTCCACTCTTTCTTACCAATAGCATGGTTGTTAGGAACGTATAAAAAACCTACTACCCCCTCTTGGATGACAGACATAATCTCTGGCTCTCTGGTGCCATAGAATTCCAAGTGTTAGGAGAAATTAATAGGCCAGTGGTGTGATGGTGGCTTGAAATGTATGGGGGGCATCTAAAAGACTTATAAGACAGCATTGCCCTTCACTTGTTCTGTTGCATTATTGCATCACAATATGATACCATTACATCAGCAAACCATATATTCTGGCATATGTTATTTATAATTATAGCAGTATCTGCATCTCACATTAATATAGAGGTCAACCATGGAGCCAAGAAAGTAGGCTGAAAATAATTCCTAATTCCAAGTGTCTACCCTTGCTGTATCTTCTGGTGTCTTAAGTTTGCTAATTTTCTTTACACCTTGCCAATTTTGTGGTTCCCTGAATGACCCTCTCTCTTTGGCTCAGTAAATTTCCCCTGGGACTGCTTTCTCTTTTTCTACCAATACGTGTCCAAATGGCCATTCATGTACCTAGCTTCTGTTTCCCCCAATATTGTAATATTTGTGTTACATGTTCTTTTCATGTTTTATGTTTGCTTGTGTCAGTGGCATGGTCCTGTCATGGTGGCCTCCTGCCATGCTTCATCCCATTGTTTAACTATGAACCTTTCTATAACATATGCTTTATTCAGATTTCACCGCCTTGGATTGCTTGTGTGAAGCACATACTGATACTATACTATCCTGCGCTGTGTTTTACTGAGTTATTCTCATCTTTGCTTCTATAGATGTTCTTTTTCCAGCTTTCAAAGCTGTAGCAAGGGAATCGGACACTAATTCATGCAGCACACCTGTTTGGCACTTGGTATTGTTTTTTTAAGGAGTCAAGATTGCAATCGTTTAGTGACAGTTTGTAAGCTGTCATTTTTTAAAACAGCAACAAGTTATTTTATAGCACCCTAACAACTCACTGTCATATTTGAAAGAAAATACCGTCTTGACACAAATGCTTAATGTTAACTGGCTCTGAGAACCAGTGTCCATTGATATAACCTCCCATGCCGAATTTGCCGGATGCATTGATGAACAAGTGAAGTTTGAATTGTCCTGTCAGAAAGATGTGCAGTTGTAATCCAGGAGGAAGTTGGACACAATCTGAGATCTTCCCTGGCTCTGCTGTTACCCCTAACCCTGTGATGTTTCTTGCAGCCTTCACATAAAAGTTCTGCTATTGACCTGGTGAACAATCTGCCAGGTGAAATAGTTTAGCATGTGTAATTAGGGATACCTAACAGCTCCATGATCTGTCTGACGGTTACCCTTTTGGATGACATAAAGCTGTTAACGGCATTGGAGATCCTGCTAATCTTTTCCTTTGTTAAGTGAAAGCAGCCTTGTATGGTGTTGATCTCAATACCCAAGAATATTAACACCTTGACTTCTGTTTCTTTGTTTTCAGCTTGAGGAACATGATATAAGTTGCATAACTTGATATAGACTTGATGGCCTTCCTTGGTTTGTGTTTCACCATCACTAGAGATTAAAAATCATCACGGTATTAAACCTGTGGAAAGAAGGATTCAACTGTTTCCAGCAACACAGGAGAATCTTGCTGAAACAGTAGAGCACCAAGTAAGCCATGAGGCACCCCACTGGCATAGTTGTGTCAAAGAAGTATATGCCATTGAATTCCATACTAGCCTGTGCCAGTCCTGTGGTCAGATGGGTAAAGGTGAAATACAGATTGTGTGTCTACTTCTGCAACCTGATTTATTTTCTGGTGGCTAATTTGTCATTTAGCAATGAATAATGAACTTGGAAGTCTTTTTTTTTTCTCTGTGCCATTATTTATTGTTAGTACATCTGGATGTGACAAATGATGTATTAAATGTTACTCTCCTAGTTTCTTCTGGAGAAGCAGGCCTAGCAGGGAAATAATGAGTGGTTCAAGTGGGAGTGCACTGAATGTACCCTTAATCCATCCTTGTTGAATTTACTTTGAGATGAGAGACTGAAATTTATATTCCTTCCCAGTTATTGATGTTAAGGTTTTGCATCATGGAAGTATGTTTTGGATGTTAGATCTTATAGAAGAACTGATGGTGAAACTTTTAATGATATAACTGGCTGCTGCTTGGTCTGGGTAGTATTTTAGGACTTCTTTAAGGACTGCTATTTTGATGGGAGAATGGTTCCACTTCGGCTTATCTGAATCTGTAAATATTGCAGGCTCCATTTGAGCCATGAAAATATGTTTTTCCCTTTTCTGGTGCTGGCTCCGAATTGAACTGGGTCCTGTTCTGAAAGTGATTTAAATTGTGAGCACCTTTAGGGACTTAGTGCCAGCATCTTATAGCAGTGTGTCTCCCTCCATAAATAATGCATGCAGGCCAAGCACAGTTGCCAGAATTAAAAGCCTAACAGGATTTGACTTTGGTAGGGTTACCACCTGTCCAACTTTGTGAGGGAATTTCCCTCCTTGAGCATTTGTGTCCTTGAAAAAAATAAAAAATGGCAAATGTCCCAAGATTTTAGGGCAACTAATAAAAAAGTAAACAGGGCACACAATCAAACCAGTTAGCAATAAATTAAAAGAAAATGTTAGACAAGCTAAATTTTTCAGTGTATGATTCCTTAAAACCTTTTCAAAAAGAAAATAATATGTTATACTGTATGCAAATGAACCCTTAAGGACATCAGGTGTTTCCACTATATGGCAGTTCTGCATGCCCATGACTTTTTTTTAAGTTTGTTAATGGACACAGTCAGGCCAATAAAGCCAAACCCCACTAGCTGTGAACATTAATGTTTCAGTCATCTTATGACTTCATCAGCACAGCATAAGTGGACTGTTTGACTAACCTTTAGCAACACAGGGAAAAAAATATTCCCTACGTTTTCTTTAATAGTTGCATAAAATGTTTTTTTTTTTTTATATGAAACACCTAAACATTACATATAATAGCATAAGCAACTCAAATGCTACAAGAACAAGCTTTTATTTGGGCAAGAAGTGAATGTTCTGTGCTTTGCAGTGGCTGTGGGTCCATGGGTATGTTTTGTCCTGCAAAATGTCACATTGCTAGAAACAATTTGCCATTTTGGGCATTTGAAAAGGTGTCAACCCTAGCCTTTGGTAGGGGAGAACTCCTCTTGGCTGTATTATTTTTTTTTTGTCTATAATGCCACACCAGGTGCTGGAATGTCTGGTCTCCAATTTTAATTGTCTTTCCTTTGACTTCAGATCCCTGAATCTTTGGTCATAATGATATCAAGGCATACCCCTTTTTAGGACATGGTCCTTATTTACAATGAGGAAATAAGCTACCAATGGAGTAGTAATGTGGTAGCCATGGAAGAATGTTTCTCAATGAAAACTGCCATGTAGTGTATGAACCTATAACCCAGTTGTCCCAAGACTTTACCTTTAATTTTTAGGGGGTTACCTGCCCAGGACTGCAAGGGCTTCTATAAGGTCTTTAGACTCTTTAAGATCAGTATAAATGATCTTCTATATTCCATCCACATCAAATAAATCAAAAATATCTATGAAATCACCTCTCCAAATCTTTTCTTTTACAGCTAGTGATATGTGAGCATTAATAACAAAGCTCTGCATTTTGTTTTCACCGTTGATTTTCATACTGTTTGCTTTGAAAGTGCTGTGTTCTAAAACTGTTGAGGGGATCTCTCTACCAGAGAGCACAGCTGGTAATAATGGAAATGATAGGATGTTAGAGGTATCTGTGGTAACCGAGCTTGGACTTTGATCAAAAGGGGTGTCACTGTTCCTGCCTACTATCTGAACTAATCTCACCCTGCCTTCCTCAATAAGTGCTTCACTAAATGTCCCTGAGTATTCATCTATATCCCCCACTTGATCATCCCTTTGATTAGCAAGTATTCCTGTTGCCTCCATACCTGCCAGGATATGCTGACAATTGTCCTTGAGGTCCTGAACTGTTGCTCACTCTCTCTTCTTTTTCTTGGCCTTTAAGGAGCAGGACTGTCTTCAGCATTGATTGACTTGCTGATTTGACCTATTGATCTGTTCATGTTCACCTGAACCAGTTGAGTCGTTAAGTCATTCTCTTCATTGATAACTCCTAAAAGAACAATCTGGCTTATTCATGAATTTGGTTCCATCTTTGCTTAAGATCTTGCTAAATATCCTAAAAGCAAATAAGTATTAGTAAAGTATAACAGTGTTACTTTTTTAAATCAGATATAATACACTCACACTCACAAACACACACTTATATATATATATATATATATATATATATATATATATATATATATATATGTGTGGGTCTACTATGGGTCTACTTCAAAAAATCGAAAACCCACTTACTCGAATCACTGAAGATCGCAACAAAAGTGCCAAAACCTTATTTAAGCGAAACTACAAATCAACAAAAACGTCCACCGGGAAAGTAACAACATACGTGTGCATATACTCCCCCTTCCCTGCTTTTTTATATATATTTTTTTGTTGTTGTTTTGTTACATTTTTGTTTTATCTATATATATCTATATATATTGATATAGAGCTATAAATCTTTATACTCCATATGTCTATATATATATATATATATATATATATATATATTTTTTTTTTTTTTTTGTTTTTTTTTGTTTTTTTGGACTGGCCAGGAGGTTGGACAGAGCCTGACAGACTGAATGCTACTTGAAAGGGCAGTTTCTTATTCTATAGTGTGCGCTCGTGAATATGTGAGATTTCGTTAATTTGTTTTGTGAATTTGGCCTTTGCATTGGTGTTATGGAATAGGTGAGGTGTGTTGAATTATGGAGGGACAGAGGAGGGCGAAGCTTAGTCCTGACCATGTGTGAAGGTGGGACATGAGGCTGAGGCTGCTGACTAGAACAGGGAACCTCCCCATCAAGCAGTACAGAAAATTCTGTTCATTTTGGGCAACTGCTATACAGGGCTTTTGGCTAGATGGCAAGCCTTACCAAATACTATAATTCCGATTTGTAAAGGCCTGTGGGCTGGCCAGCTTTGATGAAATAGGTAAGGAAAGTGTTACAGAGTGTACAGAGAATTATGCCCAAAATCTGGAGTTAGAAACATATTTAACAAACTGGTTAACTTCTTAAATAATAGTATGTTATTATTTATTATATTTTATTATATTATAGCGAGATATATATTTTATATATCTATATGAAAATTTGGTAAGTTTTGCATAAAAGCACTTACTCAATGGTTGCCAGGCAATAGTGCTGTTTCACTGTTGTGTGCTGCCTGCCAAAGTGACTACTGTTGTCAGGAAAAATTGCTATATGGAGGGAGCTTGAACTCTCAAAGTCCTAGGAATGGCAAGAGACAAATCTTGCTCTAACTCGCTAGAACATTATTATCTAGGGAGATCAGTTTGTATACAGTTGTTCAGTTGTTCTAGGCTGGAGCATATCTGAGACTGAGAGAATGATTCCTCACCTTTTTTTTTTTTCTTTTTTTTTAACAATTTTAATGTACATTGCTGTAAATCAATACCTTCCTTTTAAATTGCAATTCTAATATCCTAAAATATGAAAAGATCACAATTAGATTTTAGTGGTGGCCTAGTGTAAGCTCATATTACAGAAACTGATCTATCATATCCTGAGAATGACCTTGGCATTTCAACAATATTTCTAATGTTGTAGATGCTGAAGTTGTTTCATCTAGAGGTCGAGCAGAATGTCAGTTATGATTTAAGTTAACACTTTTCAGTGTAAGTCATTTGGAAACATAGAAGCTTTCATCACCTACTAGTATTATTTTAAATTGCTTAAATTGTAACTCCTAGCATTATATTATCAGATTGCCTTAAACTGTTCTGTACAAATATCTGCCCATCACCTTCCTTTATTAAAAAAAGAACATTAAAAAAATGAAAGCTTGCCAAGTGTAACGTCTAAGACTTCTCAATGTGATATTTTATGGATAACATTAAATGTATCAGCATTACTTCTAGGCAATAAAATGTACATTTTACAAGATATATGGTACGACAATTTGTATACAGTGTATGCATTTTGGTAACTTAAATCAGTGCAACATAACTCTTGTAAATGGGGCTGTGACCTCACAGAACAGCAATTTGTTATTATAAATGTTAATATTTTGAGACCATCTCCATTTAAATGTCTTCACCACAGTGTGCATTCCTGTACTGCATTGCCCTTTACTAGGTAATATGTACAGACACCGTCTGATAATAACAGCATTTGTGGGAAGTCTGAATCAGTTGTTCTTATTACTAAGTTCAAAAACTGTGCTGTTTCTGGTATTTGTCCTTGTGCAACTAAATCTGTTTTGTCTCAGCAGTGCAAACAAATGACACTGTGGTACCAGCAAACCAAAATAAAAATCCCTTAGACCACTAATGTTTAGCCTAGAAATGAATTACTCTTAAACAAGCCAAGTGGATTTTTTAAGATAAATTATACTTTCCTTGGTAGTTTAAGGTGGTTATGAAATTCAGTGCTCACTGTTAATTGAACTGATGTAAATATCTTAAAATGTTCAGAAAGTTTTGCGCTCATTCTCAATATGCAACAATAAATTATTGTGTTGGATATTTCCTAAGAAACTGGCAAATAACATTCTTAAGGACATACTTGTCCAGCAACTCATAAAATCTAAAGGGCTGCTGGTTATTCATAGTGGTGTTAACAAATTAAACAAGCTTAATGGGTAGCCCTTAGGCACAGTCGATAGGCTTAGCTCCAGCAAACTCACATGACATGGGAGATCCGCTCAGTGCATTGTGCATGTGCCATTTGTATGTCACTGCTCCCTATGTGTAGAAAACTCTTTCAAGTATGGCTGGCTACTACAAAAGCACTCCTTACTATGTATGAATGAGGCACTACTATGGAATGTTTGTACTGTCATACTCCTGCTCTTCCAAGAAAACATTAAGGTGTGTGTGTGTGTGTGTGTGTGTGTGTGTGTGTGTGTGTGTGTGTGTGTGTGTGTGTGTGTGTGTGTGTGAGTGTATGCGTGTGTGCGTGTGTGTGTGTGTGTGTGTGTGTGGTGTGTGTGTGTGTGTGTGTGTGTGTGTGTGTGTGTGTGTGTGTGTGTGTGTGTGTATGTATATATATATATATATATATATATATATATATATATATATATATATATACAGCCTTAAATGAAACATTATATCTATATCTAACATATATATATATATATATATATATATATATATATATATATATATATATGATTGCAACTCAAAACAGTGAACACTGATATGAGCGAATGAGTGAATGATTTTTCAGGCTGTGAATAACAGCAAATGGTCATAAGAGCAAATACTATTTTCAATGGAGTTTTTGCCGGCAGCCATTTGTATAGGATGATGGTGTAGCAGCTGTTTTGTGATCTCACAATTGGTGTATATAATTAGCAGATAGTGTGGGGGTGCAGGGGGCTTATCCCCTGCAAAAAAGTTTGACAATTTTTGTGGTTTTAATCATATAGAGTCAATCTAAAATGATTATTCTTTCATTTTTCACTACTGTAAGTGTTCATTGTTTGATGAGACACACACACACACATATATATGTAGATAGAAAGATATACATGTATACAAATATATGTGCATACATGAGTATGTGTATACATGTGTATATTATCATATTAGGTTAGAATAGAATATCTATAATTGGGTAAAGCTACTAAATATTGATATGTCTCACTTTTAAATTGAAAATTATACCCAAGTGATTGTTAACATAAACTAAAAGCTACATCTCAAAATGGATGCTGGCCTTGCACTCTTTTAGATTTAGGAATCATTTCAAATATATAAACTACACAGGATACAGAGATCTGGCTCCTAACCTTTTTTATCTACCACCAGAGTGTACTTCTGTCTGCAGTTTAATTTTATGACTGAGCTTCACATCCTTCACCTTTGTCCCACTGTCTCACTCAGTATCATAACTGTTGTGGCCTACCAGACCTGCTAAAGCATTTGGTAGCTGGACTCCTAATATGTTAGGAAGAGATGTGAGTCAATAGTCATATCGATAGCAATTCAGGAAGCAAAATGGGACACAGCACTTCTGTTTACTCAACCAAGCTCAGTGGTGCCAGTATAGAATGTCATCATTTCACTGACAGAACTCGTATTTTAGTTCATGCTACCTTGGTGTCATTCATCTTTATGCCCCCTTGAGTGACATACACAGCTATACTGCTCCAGGGTCATCAAGATCCTATTGTTACAATGTTTGAATCTTAACCAACTCCATAGATGAGATCACAGGCATCAGGCAACTCATCGTTTTTTTTGTAGCCATATTGCTTACCAAACTGGGATCACTAATGTTGTGGTCAGATATAAAACCTCTTCAGTAGCAGAGCTGGCTACCTGATCTTAACTGTAATTTCATTAAATTGCAAACAACAAGGATCCTTTTCTCCTGTATTTTTACCACATGTTTTGGATTCATGGTACCACAGTAGAGCAATCCATATGAAGATTCATGGCACTCTTTTTAACTCTGGATCATTACACAATGACTGTCTCCTTAGACAAATAGCAAATGATTTATAACTGCTGTTTAGTGAAATATGCTGTGGGTGCCTTACTGTCATCAAAAGTAGACAAACATCTCATTTAACTTTTTTCACTTGTGAATCTGCAAACTCTTGCACAAAATCAGTGCAGCTTCATATGTTTCTAATATTTTTCCATGAATTCAAAGTAACCCCTACACTTCTCTCATTTTATTGACTTATGGATCCTTCATTTAACACATTCTGGTGATCACAGAATATTAATAGCGCAATACAATGGCCTAAAATCCTCAAATTTTATTCAGATGAATATTTATTAAAAATATGTTACACAATATAAGCTATTCAAATATGCATTCATTTTTATCACATCATGCACTTATGTATATGCAATTACTGTTAAATAAATGCAGTTTTAAAAGACAGCTCAACCTTCCAATGTGTTTAACCTTATCTCAGTTATTTTTTTCTGCTAGTAATATCACTTAGTTGTTGTTCATTGCCTAAAATCATTAAGTGCCTTTCATTTTTTTACTTGTTTATTTTTTCAGTTGCCTCCCTGGCATAGATCATAAAGGGCTCCGCAATTCTCCCCAGTTTAGATTGTGGGTTATGTCAATAAGGATTTTATCTCAGTTGCATGACATACGCTAGAATAATTTACCACTTGTCACTATCTCTGATTTTGTACTCTGAGTCTTTCCTACTGAGGTCTGTAAAGTAATATAAACAAATACATTAGATTTCTTTCTTCAAATAATTAGTTACTGGAGAAATTTTTATATGATAAAACACATGAGTTATACTGCAAGAGTACATAAATAAACTGGCAAATGTTTTTCAATTTTGGATAGTGAAATGTTGCTTCTGTCCTTTAACTACAAATTTACCATTACCATTGTTGATGACTTTTTTTACTATGATAATTGCTATTTTTATTATAATATCTGATTTGTGTTTGTTGTTTGTACTTATATTTTGTATTGGATCATGTCTTGGAGCGTATCTCCCCGGACCTCTACTGAAAATGGACATGTATCCAGTTAGACTAGCCCAGTCAACAAATGTGAAATAAATAAATTTAAGTAAAACATCAAGCCTACAGGCAGCTGTTATTTGGCTTATTAGCTCTTTGAACTGATAACTTTCAATCACTGATGAATAAGCAAAGGTGACAACTTCCATGTTTGCACAAATGTAGAGGACAGAAGGGCTGGAATCTTTTTAAGGACTTCAGCACTGAGCATTAATTAAATAAAACCCTGTTTTTACTTCTTGTAAAAGAAAATATAAATATTTTTATAAATAAGTAGCTAGAATAAAGAAGCTAGGTTCGACAAAGTAAAATCTTCTTTTTTAATACAAAATGGTGAGCGCTTTCGCAATGGTAACCATTGCTTCATCAGACAGTTCAGGCAAACAGCAGCAGCCCTTAAATACTTTAATTCATTACAGGAACAACCAATCCTACCACTCAAAGTTAATTCAGCACTCATTAATCAATTCATTACTATGGTTACGTTTTGCCCTTAATTAATTGCTGAAGTCAGAAAAGCTTAAAAGTTTAAAAACCACATGCACAAAATGTGAAGACAAGAACATGTGGATAAATATAAATAAAATACATAAAAAGTCAATGAATAAATACACATACTCATGTTCCCCATTTAGTAACTACTTATGTGCATAGATATAAGCATAAAAATATATATACAAATATATATAAAAGTATAAGCAGTACACAGTCAACAACTTAATACATATATTCTGCCTAATAAATGCACATGTTGTCCACCTAGTAAATACATATGCTTTAATACATACATCTCAACAAATGGTTGTCTTTAGTGATATCTATGCTAGAAGCAGCTCAAGAAATACTGTCGTATTGACCCAAGGCTCTGCATGTGTTTATGTAGTCTTCTCTTGTTAAAATAGTATTATTTTGTATTTTATTTTAACCTTCTAGATTTTAGCACTGGCGTAAAACCTGTAACAAAAATATATGACTACATATTTTTGTTTCAGGTTTTACACATTCAGAATGTCAGCAATAGGATTGGGGATATAGTCAATACTACTGAAAATATGGAAGTAAAATGGATTTTGCGTTTAGGAGCACACAGAGGTTTGGGTTTGAATGATAGTGTTCCATTGAAGCCAGTATATATTTTTATACATATTTTTATGCTTATATCTATGCACATAAGTAGTTACTAAATGGGAACATGAGTATGTGTATTTATTCATTGACTTTTTATGTATTTTATTTATATTTATCCACATGTTCTTGTCTTTACATGTTGTGCATGTGGTTTTTAAACAGAGCTTTTCTGACTTCAGCAATTAATTAAGGCAAAAGGTAACCATAGTAATTAATTGATTGCTGACTGCTGAATTAAATTTGAGTAGTAGGATTGGTTGTTTTAGTAATGAATTAAAGTGTTTAAGTGCTGTTGCTGTTTGATTGAACTCTCTGATGAAACAATGGTTACCATTGCGAAAGCGCTCATAATTTTGTATTAAAAAAGATGATTTTACTTTGTCGTGGTTCAGCTTCTTTATTCTAGCTACCTTCCTAGTGGGCACCTGTGTTTCACCATTTTCAACTTCTGGGCTGGTTTGGATTTATTTTTATAAAGAAATATATATATATATATATATATATATATATATATATATATATATATATATTTTTTTTTTCTTCTTGTATCAAGAAAATATAAATCAATCAAGAAGGTGTTTTTTTACCATCTAAAGTAAGCATCAGAATAATTCAGTTAAAAAATTAATCTTTAATAGACCATTTAAAACAGAACAGTGATGCACAATCCTGCCATTGTAATTAAATTGAGAAAATATTTTTTGATGCCTAAGATGTGTCATATTGAAGGAATACAAGTTGTTCTGTGAGCCCAAATAGTCTGAAAAACAAAATCATGTCCATATTGCAGTTCATATATTGACTCTTTTAGGGAATAAAAAATATATATATATATATATATATATATATATATATATATATATATATATATATATATATATATATATATACACACACACACACACACATACACACACACACACACACACACACACACACACACACACACACACTCTACATATGCTCTCAAGGTATAATGAAAAATATTGGGAGCAAATAATTAGAGAGTGAGAGGTAATAGAATGGCAAAAGGCCAATAATTTATTTTGACTGCATTCTAGAGATTGCTTTCCCTATCAAGGATTGATATCAAGAGTATAGGCAAAAAAAAAATATTGGGATCCTAAGTGAAAGATCAGCACTGGTAGAGTTTTTAGTAGAATCTAGAACAGAAGCTACTGTTGAAAAAAAGGAATAATTAGTACAGCATACAAAATATTGCATGATAACTGTAAGAATCAATCAGAGGAGGTTAGAAAGGATTGGGAAGAAAGATCAGATAAGCAATTCACAAAGAAAGAATAGGGGATAGATATATGTATGCCTCCCAAATATGCAACAAAATCTAGACAATTAAGGATTTTTATTTATTACATTTGTTAACCGGGTATGTCGACTGGACCAGGGGCCCGTTTTCAGTGGAGACTCGGGGTGAAAATCTCCACAGTAGTACAGCACAACAAAACAAGCTATAATAAAGTACAAGTACAAGCAATAGTATAATACAATCCTAGTACAATAACAAGCAATAAAACAAAATAAGAATTAGTACAATGCAAGTACTGGATATTTTTGTATACTAAAACAAATTAAGATAATGAGGATAGAATTTCTGATGAAAAAGGTAGTAGAAGTGGGAACATAATTAACATGGAGAGTGGCAGGAGCACAGCCAATGACTGGTAAGGTGTTCCTTTAGCAGAGATTTGAACTCATTGAAGAAGCTTGGTCTTAGAGATTACTTTTAAGACCTGCTCCTTGCTGTCAGTTGGAAGGGTTATGTTAGATGGTATTTCTTGAGGGGGTGGCTGTGGGTGAGGGGGGCAATGTTGGACCTAAATTTGTCAGCCAGAAGGTTTGTTATATCTCCCAGTTCCATGAATGAGGGTCTTTTTATTAACAGTTCAGAACACTGTTGTGTTCTGCCTTTGAGGTTTCAGACATAAATGGAGGAGGCCTTATAGTTTTGTTGACTTGTGATGCTACGTTTACCTCACAATTTGCTTTGTTGGACTTAATTAGCCCTTTTAGTTATCTATTTATTCCTCACCCAGAGAATCCAGGGCATCAAACATCTACCCTACACAGATAGGCTAAAAGCCCTCCCCCTCTATTCAGTCTCCTAAAGACTCCTCAGAGGTAACCTCTGTCTGGCATACAAAGCAATCTCAGACCCCGCCTTGATGGGACTGCTGCATATCCACAAGTCAAGCTCCACTTGAGTAACCTGCACACATGACCTCAACCTAGTCTGTGACATCAATAGGACTTGTTGGTGAGACAGATTTCTGTCCCAAAGACCCCCCCCCTTTTGTAGAATAGACTCCCTCTCAATGTAAAGCAGAGTACCTCATTAACCCTTTTTAAGTGCAACCTGGATGACTGTATGGGGAACAGAAAATACACCCCTGGGATTCGACCTATGTCCCTGCTGGACAGTGGCATAGGGTGCTGACTTGGGGCCAAAAGCCCAATAGCCTAGTAAATTCCTATAATCCCATGATTTAGTTTCATTTTTGGTGTTACACTTTCTAATTTTAGCCATGACTTTTTTTATTTTGTTTTACAACTTGTTTAATTTTGGATTCCACCCAGGTGGTTTGTTTTTTAGTCAGTTTTGGTCTTACTTCTGTTAGGTACAGCCATCACTAGTCATTGGCATGGTTACTCAAAGCTTCTGTGAATAATTTCACATAGGCTGCTGTGTTATCTGTATTTGGAGGGGCTTAAAAGTTTGACAGGTTATCGCTTAACAAAAGGTAGATTGCCTTGGAGTAGGTCCCAACTGTGACAGGTTATACTGGGGTTACAGAACTGATTTTTATTTTGAAGGAAACTGCATTATGATTTGATGTTATCAAAGAGGACATGACACTAGCTGGGGAAAGGGGCAGTATTCTCCCATGTTTGTGAGTATCAGGTGTAATATGTTTGTACCTCTAGTAGGTGTATGTAGTATCTTGTCCAGGGTGTGTGTGTTTATAAAGTCTCTGCACCTGCAAATTTGTGGTCATGTAGGATTACAGTTTAGAGAGGGATAATTAAAGTCCCTCTCAGAATGGCATTTGGTTGAATGTGGAGTATCTCCAATAGGTGTAAGTATGAGCTATAGGTTTCAGGGAAGATAGAGGGTGATGTGTACCTTGCTAGGATATGTTGTGGGACTTTGTCCATGGTAACCTGGATCTGCAGGAGCTCGAGCACATCATTCTGTTTAACCAACCTAGAAGTATGCTTGCTATTGATGTAGATGAAGACGCCTCCACCTTCAGTCTCTGTCAATGCGGTTACTGGTCTAAATGTATGGAAGGCACTAAAGCCTTGTACTGCTGGGGTAGTCTCTGCAGCTTTACACCATGTCCTGGTAACTGCACAGATGTCTGCATTCTCCAGGGTGAGAAGAGCTTTGAAGGAGTGGAGCTTCTTGTTTAGAATCCTGACATTGAGTAGCAACACCTTTAGATTTCCTTGGGTAGATGTTGCTATGTTGGATGTTTTGTCAATTTGGCATTGCCTAAAAAAGGCTCTATGGGGACAACAATGTTTTAACCAATACTTAAAAGCCTAGAAGGGGTGCAGACCATCCTTGGCAAAGTAATATGTCTTGTTAACCATATCCTCCCATGATGACAAATATTGGACCCCCCCTAGAATAACACTAAGCCAATTATTAAAGTCAGTCATCTTCTGTTTATATTGTAGCATCATCCCTGGTAAAGTTAAAATGCTGCTCAATGCTAGGCATATGCTAGCCTTTGACACATCGTACAACAGTTCCATACTATCTCTCTTCATATAGTCTAGGGAGATATGTCTCTAGTCATCTACACCTACATGGCTATGACTGAATCATACTGGTACCTGTGGTGCAGTGAGGTGACTGCATGGGTAACTTGGCATATCCAGGCCCCTGATAGGCAAATGACTGTTATTATCTCCTTGCTTAGCCAGGTGAGTGGAGCACCTGTATGTTACACAATGAGCTCATTATGACTAGAGTCCTAGGTGGTGTATCCGCTTGCCTTACAGGTTTGGTAGTTGAGACTCCACTGTAGCATAGCAGTATGTGTAGTGCTAGGTGTTGTTATTGTTGAGTGGCTTAAAGTTTGCTGAGGATAATTTTAGCAGGTAGAGTGTCTGGGGGGTCTCTGAGGTTTGGGAAGTTTGCATTTAAGTGCCTCAGCATAAGTAGGTATACGTATGTGGTGTATACTGTGTGTTTCTGACAACCAGATTATATTGAGTTCTTGTACATCAGAGCTTTACCTCCAGAGACACTGTGCATATACATCTGTTGCATACTGTGTTTGTTTCTTTGAGGATTAAATGGTCAGCAGTGATTATTAGACAATTGTTACATTTTCTCGATATACCCTTATCCACCAAACTGCAGAGAAATTGGGAAAGTGCATATCCATGATGTTAGGTCTTTTATTAGGTGATCTATAAGGGTGTGGTGCACAAGGGGGTTAATAGTGGGCTGACAAAGATTAGGCTACATAATACTAAATTCAAGGGGCAGTGCTGCTCAATGTGCAAATTAACTGCTATATGCTACTTAGTGTGCAAAGTAATTGCTCAACACCAAGTTACTGGTACAGCTTCAGAAGTGGTTTTATAGGGAAAATTTGCTTTATAGGTGCTTGCATCTATACAGAAGACAACTAACCACTGCTGCAAGATGTACTTGTAAACATCAAAGTACAAAAGTCACAAATGACTAATCATCGATTCCAAAAGTTTGAAACCCAAGCACTGAAAAAACAAAACACTTTTTTTTTTTTGCAGGGGGCAAGCTTCCCCTGCATCCCCCATGTGGAGGGTTGTGCCCCCAATATCTCCTGCTAATTATATCTACTAACTCCGAGATTACTCTACAGTGGGGAAGGGAAATTCCCTAGTCCCCAATGTGCACAGTGTTACACGGACTTAACATCAGCTGAAGTGAACAAATTAGTCTCAATCATGTCTGCCGGTGTTAAACATTATGAATGTTCGATTATATGGAGGGCTTCCCCACTGCATGATAAGCAGTGGCACACAAATGTGTTGAATTTGTACAGATACTTAATACACACGGAACTGGATTTGTAGCCTTCTGGACAATAAAACAACAAAATTACAGATTTCTTATGTGTTCCCCAACTCATATAGTCCTGGCCACCACCTACTGCCACTAAATGGAATATTATAGTTCTCTTAATGTAAAAACACAAAACAGATTGCTTGAAAATGTGTGCTATCACAAAACAGCTTTAACAAACCAGCTAGACAAGATGATTTCAAGTCAGTCAAACAACAGCAAGACAGTTTCAGCAAAGGCATTAATTTCAGCCTTAAATGCAAATCAATACCGAAATAAAACACGAAATAAGCAGTAGTCTACTTAAAATAACACAACACTAATGAAGATCCAGACCAGGTAAACGTAAAGTCCACAAGCTTAGAGAAAGAGGAACCGAACAGTAATAATTATTGTTTAAAGGTATTCAGAAAAGTTTGTACAAGCCTGATCTATTAATGGTTACAATTGATGTTGTGGAATTATTTTCCAGTATTCCACATGGCACAGGTTTGGAATGGTTTAACGCTATGTTAGTTGCTGAGTCTGGTTTGGATTGTAATACCATTGGCCTACTGGTAGAGGTTATGGAAACTGTCTTAGATAACAATTTTATTTACTTCAACGGTGAGCTTTTTAAACAAAAGAAAGGTGTAGCAATGGGCACGGCTTGTGCTTCAAGCTATGCCAACATTGTTTTGTACTACTGGGAAAGTAAGTTTATTTTCTCTTCATGCTGGGTTCAGCATATCACTCATTATAAACGATACCTGGATGACATTTGTTTATTATGGGATGGTACTACAGATGAGTTCATTGATTTTATAAACTACATCAACTCCACTACGAATTTTTTAGCATTTACTTATAACGTTAGTAATGACTGTTTGAGTTATTTGGATGTAGCCCTTTTTAAGGATACTTTTAACTGTACTTTCCAGTCTAAAGTATACAGGAAAAGTTCTTTCTCCAACTCATACTTACACTTTGATAGTGGTCACCCTTTCCACCAGAAAAAAGGTATAATTAAGGGGCAATTTATACGTGCTTTGAGGATGTGCAGTACTAGGGAATATTTTCAGGAGGAAGTGAACTTTTTGAAGTGGCTTTTTCAAGAAAGGGGTTATCCATTGTACTTGGTTAATGATCTAGCCCAAGAAGTCATTACTAATAGGGAGGTGATTTATTTTCCTTTACTGGGTAAAGGTATAGTACTAGACGTAAAAACAAAACTGTCAGAGCAGTTTGATTTTCATAACAGTTTTGTTTACACCTTTTCGGAAGATTTTTCGCACTCAATTTTAAAATATTGGCCTATACTTAAGCAACAAGATGAGTTTACACAGATTATCAAGGAACGTCCTTGTTTTGTTAGAAGAAAAGATACAAACCTCAAAGGTCTTTTTGAAGGAAGACTTAGGTCTATTAATAAGCGTGTTGGTCCTAGACTTGGTACTTATAAGTGTGGGGCATGCAAACAATGTTCATATATAATCAACGATAGCTCCCTACACATCCCCTCTAGGAGGTACAAATTTAGGGCTGAGCATTTTTACAACTGTGGGGCAAAGGGTGTTGTTTATTTAGGTCTGTGTACCTACTGTCTCAGTTTTTATATAGGTAAAACTGAGAGAACCCTTAGAAGAAGGATATATGAACATCTTTACGATATTTCCAAGAGGAAAGATACCAATGCCTTTTTTAAGCACCTTAGCATATGCCCCAATATGCAGATTAAATTTATGGTTTTAGAACAGGTTTTGCAGGACAATAGAGGTGGAGATTGGGAAGCCCATCTGGAGTACAAAGAATTGTTGTGGCAGCTTAGGCTAAATGCAACAAGACCACCCGGTCTTAATGAAAACATTAGTATTTCTAGTGTATTGAAACTGAGAAGGGCTAAGTTATGATCTCAGGTTTTTAAAGCCTGAATATTTTAAGAGAAGTTTGCATTTTGCTAGTTATTTTTAAAGTTTTGCATGCTTTTTAAGTTGCGTTTATTATGAGGTTTGCACAAATGCACTTTACTGAATGTATTAACTTAATGTAGGGCACACACACACTATTTTTATTATTTTTTCTTTTTATTCTCAACTTGGAATCAGTGCCTTTAAAGTCAATTGCACATTGATTTTATTAACACCCTGATCACATGGTTTTATTAATGGAGTATTTAAGCTTGTAAGTTTTAAAATGAATTTATCTTGATAAAGCCTGGTATTTATCCAGGCGAAAGCGCTTGATTTGAGTTTTATTTTATTTGAATAAAGCATCATGTTCAACAATAATTATTACTGTTCGGTTCCTCTTTCTCTAAGCCAGTAGTCTACTTAAATAGCTCCTGGCAATACAATGAATTTTTATTACTTCAAGCAATTAGTTGCTGGAGAAATATGTATATGAAAAAACACAAGTTGTGCTGTAATATCACATAAATGAAATGGCAAATGTTTTAATTTTTTGGACAGTGAAATGTTACTTTTATCCATTGGCCACAAAATTAAATAAAACCTCAAACCTTACAGGCAGCTATCATTAGCCTTAGCTCTTTGAAATGACAGCTTTCAATCATTAATGAATGATCAGGCTGACAACATTCGCATTTGTATACATGTGGAAAATAGAAGGGCCGCAATCTTTTTTAAGGACTTCAGCTTTGAGCACTAAACAAATAAAAACCTGTTTTACCTCTTCTGTATATTCAAGAAAACCAATCATTAATATACCAACAGTTCTGTTGTTGTAATTAAATGGAGAAGAAATAAATTCTGATGCAGAGGATGTGTCATATTAAATGAGCACAAGTTGTCCTGTGAGTCCAAATAGTCTGAAAAACAAAATCTTGTCAGTATAGCAGTTGATATAATGGCTATTTGAGGGTATAATAAATTATAATGCAACAAAAAAGCATTGAGGGTTAGACTAATGCGTTGATACTACTTATGCTATCAAGATATGATGAAAAATATGTATACTTTTGCTTTTAGGGTGGAATTTTCCTTTAAGATTTAAATATTCTTCACATTATTATCATTTAAAAGTTTCCTTTTCTTTTTATGCAAAAGTTTATCAAACTTACAGCTCGTATTAAGTCTTTGTCCTATAACAATTAATGTTAGTTATTTAATACTACTAATCCTCTATGGAATGACCTTTCCCAAACTTCAACTTTAAACAAAGTCTAATCACTTGGAGTCATCTTGGCACAAGATAAACAACTAAAAAATGCACATGTAGTTCATTGCTTAAGGTCAATTTTTTTACAGGAGACAAATATGTGTGTATTTTTCCAATTTTATAGGTACTAATGAATAAAGCCTATATGGTGTACAGCAAAAATGCACAGAGATCACGGCTGGCTACGTACTACACCTGGTCAGTATGTAAACTTGATCTACAAGCTAGATAAACTCCTGATATTAAAAGTATACTCACTAAAATACCAAATATAAACTTTATGTTAAATTAAATCATTTTGGCTGAACTGTGTCTAGTTTTATCATTCAGTAAAATATGTGAAAATAAATGATAGCATAAACAATTCAAAAGGAGGTGACAGGTGAAATAATTAGAAATGTAAGGCAATTTTCCATCAAACTTTGCTAACAGCATCAGAATAAATGATTTCAATGCAAGTGTTTTTATGATATAATAATATATCAAAATACCATGCTGAAATTCACCCCTTAAAGTGTTTCTTGGTGGTAAATACAAAGAACTGTTAGCCACACCAACCCATTTAACAAAAAATGCAGTATTCAGAAAAATTTGTGGCCATTCAAGGGGGGGGGGTGTATGTAGCCTGAAAGCAAAGGTAGAGATGAGACATATGAAATAAAGTACACAAACTTGTCCTGGCCAGAGTGCAGAGATATATTAAAACCTGTTGTACACAGTTTCATGTCTCAGTCAGAAGCTGAAAAATTATGTGAGGAGTGTGGTAAATTCAGTGTCTTCATGTGTAGTCAAGAATCAGTTCAGATGGAGAATGTTCATTAAATCACTAAAGATTTCAATAGTTTTCATTGCATTAAGCAGCCCAATGAAGGATAGAAACTTCAAGTTAGAAGCTTTAATGCTGAGGGTACAAGTAGAGGGGAGATGTTACTGAGATTGGATACATTCCTGCCAAGGTGAGCAGGTAGATTATATATATTTCACCTAACCATACACCTTAATGTGTTTTGGGTTTCACTCAAACAGATATAGTAGTTTTGCTTGCAAAGTCTGAGTTAAGAGACCTTGATGCTTTCCCATTTTTTCAAGGAGGTCCAGACTTGAAGTCTAAATCAATACGTAGAGGTATGTAGAGGCTGAACTTGCCACACTGAAGAATGCAGAGGTGCTTTTCTCACTGCAAAACATTTTATGGTTTATTTTTGAGGTCATAGTGAAGCTCAGCATTGATTTTTCAGTGGATTGTATTTTAAGTGAACAATTCTTCACTGATTTACATTGGAACTGCTGAGAGGAACAGAGTTAGCCCTTAAGAATATGGAAGTAGCTATAATAAGAATGAAACTGAATCTTAGTATCCATCTAGAGACAAGTCACTGGTAAGGAAGAAAAGCAGCAGTGAAAGACAGATTTGCAAAATTGATGAAGGAGCCATCAAATGTAGTGGGGGACCTTACTCAGGTGTGTTAACTCTAACCCTATCCTTGCCCCTAACCCTAACCCTGCATTTTACCTTAGAAAACCCTTTTCATAGCACTACCAGTGCACGGGACAGGCTCAGCCACACTAACATGCACAGTAAGAATGCTTTGCCCACACATAGTCCTCTTCCTAACCTGTCAACACTTGTACAAACACACTCCCATCTCTTGCACCAACCAACTCACCTCTGTAGAGTTGTGATACTGTAGTTCAGCCTGTTGACATTCTGAATTGTCAATATTTTTAAATGAACCCCCCCACACACACACACACATATATAGGTAGATAGACACACCCACACACATAAACACACACATATATAGCTTATATATATATATATATATATATATATATATATATATATATATATATATATATATAAATAGAGAGAGAGAGGGATAGCTCAATTTAGGATACCCTATAAATACTCAACTCAATTTGGCTACCACAAGAATTAAAGAATTGGGTAGATAACAATGCAAATGCTAAAATCTATAACAGAATTAATTACGTGTGTGTGTGTGTGTGTGTGTGTGTGTGTGTGTGTGTGTGTGTGTGTGTGTGTGTGTGTGTGTGTGTGTAAATCTTGCCCTAGCTTGCATATACCTCTTAAAATATTCTCTAAAGCATATATAATTGCAATATAGAATTGAAAGTTTGGCTTATAGTGGCACCAGTGGTCATTAGCCTAGTATATACTTATGAACCCTATGTTTTCTTTTCCTGATCAGCATATATATATATATATATATATATATATATATATATATATATATATATATATATATATATGTATATATATTTTGCTGATTAGGCTAGGGCACATACTCTTATCATTTTATAATAATATAGAATAATAGCATCATTACTTAGTATAAGAATACTGTTAACCTGCCTGTATTTGCCCTAAACTCAGTTCAGAAACCACAGATTCTACAGGTAACAAAAAATAGAATAGAATAGAATTTGCCAGTTTAGTTCTCTATAAAGCCCCAGAGACTACTTCTCTGCTGCATTACAAAAAGCTAAGTCGCTATCCAAATCAACCAAAGCTATGGTGCTATTCAAATGTTTAATTTTCAAATGCCTGAACCATTCTTACAGTGCCCCACTGGCTTCTAACTTAGGCAAGGTGGAAAATGCCCACCTTCTTCAATCAAATACAAACTAATCACACTAGAGAGGCCATCACTTGTGAAGTAAGGCAAGGAAAAAGCATATTCCAAAATAGCCCCGACAATATGGAACTCCATGCCACAGAACATCATGACTTATTTGACCAGTAAACACATTTCAAGGAGAAAGTAGTACACCATCTTACCAATGAAAGCAAATACACTTGTTATGGCATATCAATAGATAGCAACCCAAAGCAAGATGCATGCATTCTAAATCAGTTGCATAATGAACTTTTGCATTTGTATACTATCTGCTTTTTCCTGAGATGCTTTCTAAGTAATACGCATTCTGTCATGTAATATGCACAACAAAATATGCAACTCAAAAAAGTTGGCCAAAACAAACTACAGCATTCCTAAGAGTACTAGATTATAATCTGTGTGATGTTATAAAGAAGTGTCTTAAATACGTTTATATACAGGTTTGTTTTATTGCAAAAAATATTCAGTACTACTTGTTTATTTGCAGTTATTGTACTGTGTGTGTGTGTGTGTGTGTGTGTGTGTGTGTGTGTGTGTGTGTGTGTGTGTGTGTGTGTGTGTGTGTGTGTGTGTGTGAGAGAGAGAGACAGAGACAGAGAGAGAAAGACTTTCAGGTATGCAATAGTTGCCTTTTCACCTGGCTGAAATGCTGTATGCATTAGCCCACTTATCCAGTTAACAAATTAAAGACAAAACAAATAAATAATCAAATGACTGGTACTGTGACGCCCATGCACTTACCCAGTAACCAAGGAGCCTCAATCCTCACCACTAACACCAATGAGGGGCGTCCACATTGGGAAGGATAACAAATACACACACAGTAAAGTACAGTTTCCCTTAAGAGCACACAAAGATCACAGTCAGTCTGGGGCTGGTTTCTCTCTTTCTCTCTATATCCCCAATAAGACTTCCCACTGGCACAGCTATAGGGTATAGATCTCAGCCTAGTAGTCAAGCTAAAACCTCCAGCACCCTCTGTATCCAACCAGTATTTTGCGTCCCTGCCCAAGTAGCTCACACACACACACACACACACACACACACACACACACACACACACACACACACACACACACACACACACACACACACACTTTAAGGTATGAGCTATATACAAACACACAGACCCTCCTGGGGAAGGCTGGCACAGGTTCTCCAGCTATGCCCCTTCCTGCCAGGCTATAAGGTAGTAGTCACCACCACCAACCACTAATATCAGCTACTAATAAGGGGTGTCCAATTATTACTGTGCAATATTATTATTCCAAATGGTAAGTGTGACCAGAACTTTTTAAGGCTTATTGGAGTGGCTTGGTCAGTATCACTATATACATTCAATGTATTCTAGAGCTTAAATTATCTCTACACAAAACAGCCACAGTTGAAAGGTTTACAAATATTTAATAATAAGTAATAAAAACACAAGAAAATACTTCTTACTACACAGTGCTAGTCAAGAGTTCAGAGATCACAGAGAAATCTTTAAAATAATACAGTAGAAAAGTTCTGACATTAATACAAAAAACAGCTAGACTAGACTTCCTATTTCCTATGTATATCTAAGAGCAAAACTAGTTCTAAAATACACTTACATATAGAGCAAGGGAGTGCTGGTGATGTTGTCAGTTCTAAAAACAAATGCAAAATGCTCTGATTCTCTCTCTCTCTCTCTCTCTCTCTCTCTCTGTCTCTGTCTCTGTCTCTCTCTCTCTGTCTCTCATTGATAACACAGTACCACTGACTCATTTCAGATGACATCATTATCTTCTGTTTGCCAGGCTAACAGAAACTCAGAGTGTAACAGCCCTTTTGATCCTGCAGCTGGTCAGGAAGCCAGAGCAATAAAGGACATTATACATACAAATTCTAGCCATTAACTCTGCTCTCAAAACAACAGGAAGAATTCCTTCATTCAGACATCTCGGCTTTGAGTTTTGAGATCAAACAATTATACAATGCTTGACTTATCAGCTTTCCTCCAGTAGAGTGCAATGTGGTTACATTTTTGAAGTTCAACATTTAACACCATTTTCTTCCATTTAAGAGAACAAGCATATGGTTTTCATTAATATTTACAAATGACAGAATTATCTACAAAATTCTATCAAGCTAGGCTGGCAGCCTTCACATATCTCCCCCCCAGCCCCCGGAGAACTCAAGCTAGTTTTTTAAGTGATCCTTGAGAAATGTTGCTTGAGAGGGTTAGGTCTATCTGAGTATACATTACCCCATTCCCTGTCTTGACAGCCCATCTGTGTTGGCATTGCTACTCCCACTGTGGTGCTGCACTGACATATCATATGCTTGCAACCCTATGCTTCATCTTAGCAACTTGGCATTTTCTGGCTGGCTCTGTTTAACCATGTTAGGGGATTGTGATCTGTCACTACAGTGAATTTTCTTCCATACAAATAAGGGTGAAGTTTCTGCAGTGCCCACACTATGGCTAGACATTCCTTTTCTACAGATGTATAGCATTCTTCCCTGGGTTGGAGCCTATGACTGAGATGAACCACTGGGTGCTCTTCTCCCTCTGAAGAAATCTGGCTAAGTACAGCCCCCACCCCATGGTTCGAAGCATCCACCTACACAACAAATTATTTACTGTAATCTGGACTGGCTAACGCAGGGGGTCCTCCCAAAGCTTCTTTAAGCTTCTGGAATGCCTGCTCACATTCTGTGGTCCACACTACCTTATCTGGCCTGTCATTCCTTGTCAAGTCAGTGAGGGGAGCAGCTATGGTACTATAACTGGGGATGAACTTTCTGTAGTACCCTGCTGTCCCTAAGAATGCCCTCACCTGCTTTTTGTTAACAGGTGCAGGCCATGCCTGAATGGGTTCCACTTTGGCAGGTTCTGGCCTAATCTTACCACTCCCCACTCTATGTCCCAGGTAGGAGACCTCTGCTATACCCACCTGACATTTGCTGGGCTTAATGGTCAACCCTGCCCTCTGTAGTCTGCCCAGCACCTCCCTGATATGCTTAAGGTGCTCTTACCAGGAATGGCTATAGACAGCAATATCATCTAGGTAGGCAAGGGCAAACCCTCCTGCTCCTGCTAGGATATGATCTACCAGCCTCTGGAAACTTGCTGGGGAATTTTTCATCCCAAAGGGCATCTTTGTGAACTCATACAAGCCAAAAGGAGTCAGAAAGGCTAACCTCTCTCTAGCACTAGGAGTCAAGGGCACATGCCAGTAACCCTTGGTAAGATCAATGGTTGTAAGATACTTAGCCCCACCCAGCTGCTCTAGGGCCTCATCTGTCCTAGGCATGGGGTAAGCATCTGACTTTGTGTGACTATTTAATTTCCTTTAGTCCACACAGATCTTGGTGCTGCCATCTTTAATTGGCACCAGCACCACTGGGGAGGCCCAGGGACTGTTGGACTCTTGAATTACCCCTAGTTCCAACATCTCCTCTCTCAGCGTCTGTTTGACTCTCTCAGGCACCTTATAAGGGGCCTGCCTAATAGGCCTTTGGGGTCCTGTGTCCACCTGGTGCTGCACCAGGTGAGTGCACCCTGGTTTCCCAGTGAACATGTCCCCAAACTCCTGTAACACTGCTCGGATTTCTTGAACCTGGGTAGGAGATAGCTGTTGGGACATTGCTACCCCTTCCATTGAGGTGTCAGTCCATGCTTCACTGAGGAGATCAAGTCACCAGATCTCCCTCAAACTCCTCCTCCAAACCACTGCAGATACTCAGCATAAGGGTCGCCCTATCATGGTAAGGGTTTATCATCGGTTCATAGGTTCATACTAGGCTATCTGCCCTAGGGCATTTATAAGCCTAGCCAGAGTGCGTTTGGCTTTTGCCACCCATTTTAAATGAATTTTGCTATGCCCTTTTTCGAGGTTAGTATACTGTGCCTCTGTCTAACAGTGACACAGAAGTGATACCTGGGGTAAACCTACGATCTTCCATCCACTCATCAAGATTCCTCTTGAAGAGAGTCAATGTATGTTAACATGGTACAATTTGTGCTTCTGCTTAGCAGTTCCACCATGTAGTTTTTTTGAGCTTTTCTCCCCGGGCCTCCGCTGAAAATGGACCTACGTCCAGTCGGACACTCCCGGTCAACAAATATAAATAAATAAATAAATAAATGTAGTTAACATCACTTACCTTTCTTACCACCTTGTAGGGTCCCTCCCAAGATGCTTGCAGATTGTTGTATCTGACAGGAAAGAGAACCATTACCTGCTTCCCTACAGCATACTCTCTAGCTTGAGCATTCCTGTCATACCATACCTTTTTCTGTTGTTGGGCTTCTGCCAGGTTCTCCTGGGCCAAGCCCATGAGTTCCCCTGAGTCTTGTCCTGAGGTTTAGGACATATGCCACAACAGACTCCTTGTGAGATTCACACTCACCTTCCCACTCATCTCGAATTAAATCTAGAGGTCCCTTCACCCTATGCCCATGCAGCAACTCAAAGGGTGAAAAACATGTGGATTCCTGGGCTACCTCTCTGTAAACAAACAACAGATGGGGCAAATATTTGTCCCACTCCCTCTTAAACTGGTCTGCAAATGCCCGTAGCATGGACTTGATTGTAGAATTTAACCTCTCAACCAGACCATTAGTCTGGGGATGGTAGGGGGTGTTCTTCAGGTGTTTCACCCTGCAGTACTTCCACAGCAGGTCTGACATAAAATTGGCACCTCTGTCAGTCAGTATTTCTTATGGGAAACCTACCCTGCTGAAAATCTCTAACAAAGCATTTGCCACCTTTTCTGCCTCAATAGAGGACAGAGCCACTGCCTCAAGGTATCTTGTAGCATAATCTACTACCACTAGGATATACTTTTTCCCTGTGGAACTTGGGGTGCTCAGAGGCCCCACAATATCCATAGCTACTCTCTGAAATGGCTCCTCAGTCACAGGCAAAGGCATCAAAGGAGCTCTCAACTTGTCTCCTACCTTGCCTACCTTTTGTCACTGCTCACAGGTCCTGCAGAACCCTGTTACATCTCTGGAAATTCCAGGCCAATAGAAGTTCTGCATAATATATCTCTTTGTATGTTTTATGCCCATATAGGTTCATAGGTAGGTACTAGGCTATCGGCCCTGGGGCCTATACAAGCCCAACCAAAAAGGTACCCTGGCTTTTGTTTGATATAGATAGATAGTTTATTCCAGAGTATGGGAAGTCTCTAGGACAGGAATCTATCCCTCTGGCATGTTCTGTTTATTGTGGTGACAAGGTTTAGGCCCCTAGAGTGTGTAGCTCGGAGGGATTGGGATTTCTTTATGTGGAGCATGTCCAACAGCTCTGGGTTTGACATAGCTTTGTATGTTAGGCAGAGATCACCTCTGAGTATGACCTGCAATGGGAATATTATGGGCTATGGCTAGAAGTGCCAGATGGTAGGCTCTAGGCACTACCAACTACTGTACCCTCTCACCTTCTAGCCCTCCCTCAGGGGTCCACTCTCTATACCCTTTGTCCCAGTATACAGATTTCCCCTTCCCTTGAGAATCAGGTGCTTCACTGGCTACCTGCCTCAGGCCTTGCAATGTAGGGTCTGAGAGCTGAGCCTGTCTCAACTCTCTCATTGTAACCCTTCCCAGCCCCCCTTCCACAGGAAGTCGGGCATCCTCTGACAGCGGTGCCTCACTATCAGCCTGAGTACTACTGCTCATCTCTACCTTTGCAATCACTCTGTCCAAGGGAACATCAGTATGTACAAGCAGCTGTGGCTCACCTTCAGTCTCACTGCTGCAGCGTAGCTCCCTCCCTGAAGTAACCACCTCACCAGTCCTGGCTGCAAGTATGTGGTCTGTCTGGGTCTCCCCCAGGCTACCAGGCCCACATGCTTGTCTCGAAGCCTGACTTCATGTAACTGCATAAACACATGGTACTGCTTCATCGAAATCCTTCCCTATCAGGATGTCTGCAGGATGGTAGTTCGGTACTCCTGTTGTCTCAAGACAACCTACTATTGTCATTTTGTCTTTCCCACTTACTGTCTATCTCACCTTTTGTTCCCCACCTTGCTTCTGTGGACATCTGTATACCACATGGCCCCACTGATTGCATTCAAAACATTTAACCCTAGGTCCTGGACATGTACCTGGACTAGTGGCTTTTCCTGCTACTGGCAGATTCTGTTGGGACAGTCTGGGCTGCCCACCATGGGTTCCTTTAGACCCATGAGCAGTACTGGTGGTCCCTTTCCTGTGCAGGGATGCCCTGCTTGCTAGATATACATCTCCCTTCTTCCCCAACTCCTCTGTAGTAGCACATTATCTATCAGCTAACCAGATCCTCATGTTCTCAGGCCAAGTGCTAAGGGCTTATTCCCTCACCAAAAAGTCTGCCAGCCCTTCAAAAGTGGTGACCTGACATCCACTCACCCACCTATGAAAATAAGTGCTCAGTTCAGCAACATATTCAGACACACTTTCATCTGCCTTACGTCTATGCTCACGAAACATTTTCCTATAAGTTTTAGGTGTTAGCTTAAAAAATTCTAGCAAACAGTTCTTAACAGCAATATAATTAAAGCAGTCAATGACAGACATTTTGGACAAAATAGTTACAGCTTTACCATGGAGAAAGGGGGTCGGGAACTGTACCCAGAGCCTTTGGTCAACATCATACTGTTTACATACCCACTCAAACATATGAATGAAACTAGGCTGGCAGCCTTCACAGGTACAGCCTAAAGTCTATGATACTCTGTGGAAAAAATGGCTTTGACTTTTTTATCTTTGTTGATTCCACCAGCTGCGTAATATTTTATACCTGTTACTGATCAGTAGCAATTTGATTTATAAGAGTTACATGGATAAGAGACAACTAAAGGAAACAGACAGAATGGAAACTGTTCAAAAGAAGGAGATGCAGAAGTGGTTGTGGCCATTTGTCTGTCTGCAGAGCGAAATTCCACATGTAAGCCAGTCTGTGGAATTAACTAAGAAATAGTTGCAAGAATCATTTCAGGAGCCTAGGATAAAGGACATTGTCAGTGAGCTTGGAGACATCTGTAAACATGGTTTGTCTGTACATTCAGAGCTATGACTTAGTAAGGGAATTATGAATTTATTAATTTAGACTTGCAAGACTAATTTGAAGGTTTTCCTACAAGCTTGGGGTGATCAGAGCCATTTGATTGTAACATTGCAAGCCAATGACATTCATAGAGTCAGGCGTGTGCAATACATTTCCTGGCTTTGGCTTCATGTCTTTTAGGTTGGTAATAACATTTGGGGTTAGGTAGTTACTTTGCATTACAATGAGATACACATACCTTTAAGCCTATACAGGCTACTGACATTAGTAACTAAATATTGAATTGGAGGACAATGTAGGTGACTTGTGTGCCTGCAAAGCTGATTTGTAGCATGATAAAATAATCTAGCTTCTGGTGAAAAATGATATTGTTAGTGTGCTAATTTTTTTTAATCCTGCAGTTCAAAAACTGCTTGCATTATGGAGGGGATCTGGTAATGCTAAAAGTTCATATAAAACAAGTCAGAAACAAAAACAAAAAAAATAGAAATGTTTTTATAGGTGCTTGTAAATATCTATAACAGAATTAATTGTGTGTGTGTGTGTGTGCGTGTGTGTGTGTGTGTGTGTGTGTGTGTATGTTCCATAGAAACTGTCCTGCTAAAGACTATGGCATTGCATCTTCAGCAAACTAATCACAAAGCCCCTTGGAGAAACATTTTTTTTCATATTGTACTAGTTACACTAAACAGGGTATAGCATTCTTGTTCTGGGCTATTTTTAGTCCAGACAGCTCAAGTGAAATCAGATAATTCAGTTACAATGTGCCCAAAATGTAGGGACAAATAAAAGACAAATGTGTTTGACATGTGGTGTGTTCATTCACCTAGACTTTTATGTGTTGATGGAAAAAAAAAAGGTGAAGTGGCAACTCAGCTAGAAATAGGTAGCCCAAGCTCTGATTTAAAGGCAGCTTTATTTATCTATAACAGGCAATTTGCCAGATCAGATATCAAGAGCTATTTAAACTTTTGGTTATCCTGTTTTTTCAGGTTCAAGGTGTAATAGGTGTTTGTATAATCAAGGTGTAGCATAGAGAATCTATTATGTATAGCATTTCCTCAGCTATCAAATGAACCCTGAACTATTATAGCCTTTAAATGAGAAACTAGCCAACATAACAGCTCCTACATGGCATTTATTAACTTCAGTGATTCTTCTCTCACAAAGAGTGAATTAACTTCCACTCTGAGCAGACAATGCAGTATATCTGTCTATGATAATCCTATCTTTTCCTTACCAGATGCCATGCAAAAGCACCTGCAATTACAGGATCATATAAATGTATGCTCAGCTGACCTGACCAACAATCAGCTCCATAACAAGAAGTACTGCATTTCATAGTCAGTCTAAATTAT
The DNA here is from genome assembly GCF_019279795.1 of Protopterus annectens. Taxonomy (NCBI): domain Eukaryota; kingdom Metazoa; phylum Chordata; order Ceratodontiformes; family Protopteridae; genus Protopterus; species Protopterus annectens. Next base: position 424,900,558 of record NC_056744.1, on the reverse strand, counting down.
CTCATTTCAGCAAGCCTTCCTCAAATCAAGGAATGTTTCACTTACTTTTTTGTAAAAGATCATACATTTTGCTGTAGCAAAAAGCACATTTACCTTAGATAGAGAAGGTTATGGGTTCTATTCCTACACCAGGTAGCTGGATTGCTGACATTGCAGTGCAGCATAAGGGGCTGTTGCACTCCTGAGTATGTTGTCCTTTGGATAAAACATTAAATCGAAGTCTCACCTGCTTGAGTTGGTGGTAACTCAAGTTGATGTAAAAGATCTCACTGCACCTATCAAAAAGATTAGGGGTCCTTTATTTAGCACAACATGAAAATGATTATTTACATATCTACAAAATGTACATATTTGCAGGCAGATATGAAAACATTTCTATTTTTTTTACTGCTCATCATTTTTCTTTTAGCATCCTCATGATTATTTTTCGATAATTGACCTGTACTCCTTCTTCCATATCCATGATCTGATTTTTCACAACATATCTACCAAAATCCATTTCCTATTAAGCAAACGTTTATTCAGTCTTTCATTCCAAATGACCCATATTACATAAAAATAAATTCCTATATATCCTTCTCACATATTCTTTCTTCTTAATCTTATAATATCTATACATAATCATATTCATACCTATATTGTTTATGCCATTAATATTCTCAAAAAAATTTCCTCATACAACTTTTTCCAGATTATCACCACTCTTTTACATTACAAAAATACTCTGTTATTTATTTTTCCCCACAAAATAAACATAAGTGGGAATTCAGTAAAGCCTACATGATTTTTTTTTGTGCAGGCATCACGCAGCAATGCTTAAGGAGATGAGGTGCATGGCAAAGACAGAGGTGGCGAAGGCTAAGGATAAGGCATATGAAGAGTTGTATGAAAGGTTGGACACTAAGGAGGGAGAAAAGGACCTGTACTGATTGGCTAGACAGAGGGACCGAGCTAGGAAAGATGTGCAGCAGGTAAAGGTGATAAAGGATAATGAGGGAAATATACTCACAAGCGAAGAGAGTGTGTTGAGGAGATGGAAAGAGTACTTTGAGGGGTTGATGAATGAAGAGAATGAGAGGGAGAGAAGGTTGGATGATGTAGGGATAGTGAATCATTTAATACAATGGATTAGTGAGGAGGAAGTAAGGATAGCTATGAAGAGAATGAAGAATGGAAAGGCTGTTGGCCTAGATGACATACCTATGGAAGCATGGAGGTGTTTAGGTGAAATGGCAGTGGAGTTTTTTAACCAGATTGTTTAATGAAATCTTGGAAAGTGAGAGGATGCCTGAGGAATGGAGAAAAGGTATTTTGGTACCGATTTTTAAAAATAAGGGTGATGTGCAGAGCTGTAATAACTACAGAGGGATTAAACTGATCAGTCACAGCATGAAGTTATGGGAAAGAGTAGTGGAAGCAAGGTTAAGAAGGGACGTGATGATTAGTGATCAGCAGTATGGTTTTATGCCAGGAAAGAGCACTACAGATGCGATCTTTGCTCTGAGAGTGTTGATGGAGATGTACAGAGAATGTCGGAAGGAGTTGCATTGTGTTTTGTAGACTTAGAGAAAGCATATGACAGGGTGCCTAGAGAGGAGTTGTGGTATTGTATGAGGAAGTCAGGAGTGTCAGAGAAGTATGTAAGAGTGGTACAGGATATGTACGAGGGTAGTGTGACAGCGGTGAGGTCTGCGGTGGGAGTGACGGATACGTTTAAGGTGGAGGTGGGGTTACATCAAGGATCAGCTCTGAGCCCTTTCTTATTTGCAATGGTGATGGACAGGTTGACAGATGAGATCAGACAGGAGTTCCTGTGGATTATGATGTTTGCAGATGACATTGTGGTCTGTAGTGAGAGTAGGGAACAGGTGGAGGAGACCCTGGATAGATGGAGATATGCTCTAGAGAGAAGAGGAATGAAGGTCAGCAGTACTAAGACAGAATATATGTGTGTGAATGAGAGGGAGGATAGAGGAATGGTGAGGATGCAAGGCATAGAGGTGGTGAAGGTGGATGAGTTTAAATACTTGGGGTCAATAGTTCAGAGTAATGGTGAGTGTGGAAGAGAGGTGAAGAAGAGAGTACAGGCAGGATGGAGTGGGTGGAGAAGTGTGTCAGGAGTGATTTGTGACAGACGAGTACCTGTAAGAGTGAAAGGGAAGGTCTACAAGAGGGTAGTGAAACCAGCTATGTTATATGGGTTGGAGACAGTGGCATTGACAAAAAGGCAGGAGTTTGAGCTGGATGTGGCAAAATTAAAGATGTTAAGATTTGCACTGGGTGTGACGAGGGTGGACAGGATTAGGAATAAGTGTATTAGAGGGTCAGCCCAGGTAGGAAGGTTTGGAGACAAAGCCAGAGAGGCACGATTATGTTGGTTTGGACATGTGCTGAGGAGGGATGCTGAGTATATTGGGAAAAATATGCTAAGGATGAAGCTACTAGGTAACAGGAAAAGAGAAAGGCCTAAGATAAGGTTTATGGATGTGGTGAGAGAGGACATGCAGGTAGTTGGTGTGACAGAGCAAGATGCAGAGGACAGGAAGAAATGGAAACAGGTGATCTGCTGTGGTGTGGTGACCCCTAACGGGGACAGCTGAAAGAAGATGATGATCATGCAGCAATGCTTACATGACAGCAAACATTTTTAGATTCACTAAGCACTGCTTAGCAGTGTGCATGCACACGCAAACACGGAAACTTCCATGGCATGCAAATGGCCTCATAAGCACATACATATAAGGCAGGATCAGTAATTAAACAAGCAGAAGGACATCTGTGCAGACTCCGTGTCAGTGTCCATAGTGCACGTGGAAATATTCCGCATACAGGAGTCTACACCTACAAAAAGGGATGTAAAACGGCAAAAATATTGACATAATTCCCCTGAAAATGTTATAATACATACACATATGACCAAAACTATTATTGTGGATGTGAGAAAGAGGAAGAGAATAAGTTAAATCAGTAATTGTTTTATAATCTCAGCATTTTTGAGCTATGCGCTGAGGTGCGCTAACATGCTTAATAAAAAAAAAAAGTGGAAAAAAGTATTTTAGAATAATTGACAGAAATGTATTATAGGACCTTGCATCAGGTCCGTAGAATGGTGCATTGCTGTGGTTGCTAAGGTCATATGGCTATGAACCATGTAGTTTCAGGCTGTCAGCATGGACTTGCATGCAAATGAGGAGGATTTATTGAATAGCAAAAAGTGGAT
>NC_056744.1:424839838-424892338 GCF_019279795.1 Protopterus annectens | reverse complement strand
TGCAATTTTAGCAGGTCCAATAGATGCTGCATATCCTCCATAGAGAGGCCAGTTACAACCTGCTCTGTATATATAGAAGGTATGGCAAAAATTGTAGGGATGTCATGTGGCATATGCAGTGGAGACATGGGAGTGAAGTTGACTCAGAATCTGTGGGACAGCAGGTTAGCTATGAACACATACTCATTATAGGTTCATAGGTTCATAGGTTCATACTAAGCTATCTGCCCGAGGGCATTTACAAGCCTAGCCCATAGTTTTGTGGCTTACGCCACCCCTTTAGTATGGGGAACTATACCCATTATTTTGCTGTGCCTCTGTTGAGCAGTGACACTGAGGTAATCCCTGGGGTATATCTGCGATCTCCCATCCATTGGTCAAGATTTCTCTTGAACAAGGCCAGCGAGGTGCTCTGCCTCACATATACCGGGATTTTATTCCACAGCATAGGGAGTCTTTGGGTGATGAATCTATCCCTCCAGCACGTCTATATAATAATAGCGTCGAGGGTTTAAGTCTCCCGCCCTTGTGGCTCTGACGGATCTAGATTTTTGAGGTGAAGCATATTCATCAAATCTGGGTTTGACATGGCCTTGTATGTTAGGCAAAGGTCACCTCTGAGCAAGCGTGTGGACTGAATAGAGCTGGAGTTCTTTCAGTTGGGCAGCATAGGACAGATGTTTGAGACCCTTTATCCTTTGGTGAGGAACTTTTGTGGCCTCTCCTGCTGCTGCAAGTGTCGGGTCAGATACATTCAAAGTGGGGCATTGAACTCAATCATTGGTCTGATGAGTGATGAGTATAGGAGACTATGACCTCCCTTGATCTAGATGAGAATCCCTTCATGATAAGGTGGGCAATGTAGAAGGTCTTCCTAACTACTTTAGCTACATGGGTGTCGAATGACAGACTACTATCAACCTGGGTCCCCAGGTCCCTGATAACTTCTTCTGTACTCAGTGGATTGCCACCTATTTGGTAGCTAGGGTAACCTTGTTTTTCCCAGCGGTATGACTATGCATTTTTGGCATTTAACTTTAGGCCATGGCTCTGGCACCAGTTATCCGTTTCTGTGAGACCCTTCTGAAGGATATCTGTGTCAGATGTGTTTTCTACTATGGCGCCCAGTTTGCAGTCATCTGCAAACTTTGTCAGCCATAACCCTCCTGTGTTTGCTTGTACTGAAAAGTAGATGCCAAACAAGAGTGGGCCCAGGACTGAGCCCTGTGGTACACCACTTGTGACAGGCTTTGAGTCTGACATGGCGCCAGCAACTCTGACCCTGTGGGTTCTGTCACTCAGCCAGTTTGCAACCCATCTTGTGATGTATGGGTTAACATTTAAGCGGATGAGTTTTTCAATGATACCCAGTGGGGTATTGTATCAAAGGCTCAAGCCAGATCGAGGTAGGCTGTATGGACTGCCTTTCCCTCATCAATGGCTTTGGTGACTGTTTCAAAAGTCAACCAAGTTTAGAAGGCATGATCTGCCTTTGACAAAGCCAAACTGGATGGATCCAAAGTCTGCAAATTCCCTATGTCTTTATTTATGAGGTCCATTATGATCCTCTCCATGGCTTTGCAGATAAGGCTTGTCAAGCTAATGGGCGGTAATTTCCAGGGTCGGTGGAGGCACCGCCTTTGTGAAGTGGGACCACAGTTGCAGTCGCCACTCCCTGGGATGCGTATCCAGAGGTAAGACTATGATTAAACAGCTGTCCTAGCTGTGGGTTTAATTCCTCGTTGAGTTCGCCGAGAGCACACAGCCGGGACACCATCAGGTCCCATGGATGCTGTGTTTTTGCTTTGGAGAGAGCAGTTCTCACTTGGGCGTTGGAGATGTTTGGGGGCTGCAATCGCTTGGTATAGATATCTCTCCTTTGGGGAGGGGAAGTTTGCACTGAACCTGTCAGCCGTATGTTGGCAATGTCTGTAGGATCAGTAATCTTCACATCATTTTGAACTAGTTCTGAGCATATCTGGGAGTTTCCTCCCAGGTTTCTAACATAGCTAAAGAAGGCCTTATGATTGTCTTTTGAGTCTTTAGCTATTTTTCTCTCAAAATTTGCTTTGGATGATTTTATGAGAGCTCTTAGTTTTTACTTATAGTGATCAAGGGTGTCTTACCTTTTAAGGATTTTGCTCTATCTTGTAGTAGCTTCCTCCTTTGTTGTAGAGTTTGTTTATGGCTGGGGTCCACCAGAGTGGACGCTGCTTTGGCACAAAGAGTCTTTGTTGTGCTTGGGATTGCCTTAACCATGCAGTCCTGCAGGTGCTGGTAGAAGGCATCTGTAAGTGATTCAGCGGCTTGAGTACTGTTTTTCGTCGGCGGGGGGCCTTAAAGAAAGGACACACTGGTCTTTAGAAGTGTGTGTCGCGCTCGAGAAGTTCTTACTGTGGTGGTCTTTTATTTCAGGTGGGGGTGGGATGAGGACCTCCAGCGAGATTAGTTTGTGATCTGAATCTCACCAGTGAGGTATATTCCGGTGTTGAACATTGTGCTCCCATGTTCGTGATGATGAGATCAAGTATGTTTTCTCCTCTTGTGGGGATGGTGACTAGTTGTTCCATGGCATTTGAGTTTATGAATTCCAGGAACTTTTGGGCTAGGGTGTTTGGGCTTGAGTAGTGTTCCCAGTCTATATTAGGGTAATTGAAGTCACCTAGTATGATGGTGTTTGGTGATACATTTATCCTCTAGTGTTTTCAGGAAGGCCATGTGAGGTTCCTGAGTTTGTGAGGGTGGCCTGTAACATGCTACAATTTGCAGAGCAGTCTTGCCTATGGTTAATTGCACCTGGATGGTCTCCGATGCATCGCGTTGCCACCAGTCTTGAGGTGTAGGTGGCTTTGAAGAATATGGATACCCCCCGACCTTTCGTGGTATTGTCTGGAGTTTGGGGCCGGGAAGCATGATAAGAGGTAAAACCTGATAGTGCTGGGGTGCTCTCAGGAGCCTTGAACCAGGTTTCTGTCACTGCACAGACATCGATGTTCTCCATACTGAGAAGGGCCTCGAGTGCGTGCATTTTGAGATTTAGACTTCTGGCATTGAGCAGCATTACCCTTAGTTTTTTTTCTTTTTTGTGTTCTAGGGTGGTAGGTTTAGAATTTGAGCTTTGCCTAAAAAGGCACTATGGGGGTGGCAAGAGCCTTTGCCAATATCCGAAATCCAGGGGTGACAGGTGCAAGCCGTCCCTTGCAGCGTGGCTTGTCCAGCATGTCATCCCAGGCAGACAGACATTGGATCCCCTTTGAATGACACCAGAGTTTAAGCCAATTGTTAAAGCTGATCATCTTATCTCTGTATTGTGGCATCATTCTTGGTGAAGGTAGGATACTGCTCAAGGTCAGGGTCATACCTGCCTGGGCTACATAATCAGAGAGCTCCTCAATGTCTCTTTTCATGTAGTCCAAGGAGGCGCGTCCTCAGATCGTTACACCAGCGTGGACAATGACTGAGTCATATTTGTACCTGCTGTTGAGAGACCTGAGTGCTTGCGTTATGTGGCAGATTCTAGCGCCCGACAGGCAGCTCACTGTCAGCTTCTCCCTACTCAGTCTGGTGGGCGGGGCGCCAGTGTCTCTGACTATGGAGTCACCAATGACTAGTGTGTCTGGCATTGTGTTTGGCCTTAAGGGCTGTGACTGTGTGACACTCTGACTGTGAGGTCTATGTGTTGCAGGTGTTGTGTTCTGAGGTGGTGGTTGTTTGGGTGTCTGCTTTGGTGGCCTCTGCTGTTTTGGTAGATTTTTGATCAGAGCCACGAGTATGTCTTTGTGTGTTTATGTGTATGATTTGAGGTTGTGATGGTACTATGTGAGACTGGGTCTATAGTGTGTGTGGTAACCTTCTCCTCCTGACTGGTCTTGCCAGTCCTATGTTGAGAGAGCTCAGCCTCCAGTTTGGCCGTATAGTTGCATCTCTCGCATGTATTTGTGTTTTGTGGGAGGAGGAGAGGGTTGTCTGTGTACATGAGGCAATTGTAACATTGCCTCAATATTCCCAGGTTCACCAGCTGAGCAGGAGAGGACACTAGCAACTGATCCCTCGACATGCTAGAAGGACTAGACAAAAAAACTTTAAAAGAGATTCCGGGGCGTGAGTGACCGAGAAATGGGGGTTTGCCTTTTTTGGGTGCTATCTATAAGAGTGCCGTATCAAGGTAATAAGTACTGTAGGAGCAAGTGCTAGGTTTAACAGATAGAGAAAAGTCTACTTGGAGTCAAGTAGAGATGATCTTTTTAGGTATTAGAGAAAGTGCTAGTAACAGGGATGCTTAAAGGTAAGATTGAAAAGAATGCACTCTGCAGTGTGCACTAGAGAAGTTAGATATGAAAGTATATGTGGTATCATTAAGTACAAGTTCACTGAAAATCTGGCCCTTTCCCCTGAGGTTATACATGTAACTACACTGTGTGTTGTGGTTGTCATCTGTAGGGGAGGCTGATTTTTGCCACATACTGTTTCTGCACAATGTCACAACAACATTATGTGCTTGTTTTAGCTGAGGAGGGTGTACTTCCATTTTAAGGGGGCTCCCTCACTCCTACTGTTACACTGCAATGTCCACTTCTTATTGTCCAGCCTGTTAATGGCAGTTGTCCAGCAGGCAGGTTTGCTGTGCCATACACAGCTTGTTCTCCTCCTGACAGGTACAGCCGAATCTATGCAGTTGTACTGGTGCTTGCATAAAGCATGGGTGTAGAGCTCTGCACACTTGTCTGTCCCATCTGAAGTGGGAGGTGCAGTCAAGCTATGTAAACCATTCCATAGGAGGCAATAAATTGCTTTGTTGAATCTTGATAGATGCAAGTAGATTCAAATAAGTACCACAGGAGTCTAGATTCATGGAGCTGCTCCTGTAGCTGGCAATGACTTCATTAGGTGCCCTTCCAGCAGTGAATAGCACCTGCAGTGTCCCTGGGAAATCACACTGCTTCACCAATCTGGATGTGTATGTATCCTTGATGAATATGTATAAAACACCTGCATTACCTTGCACACTGTCAGTTTCAGGTCTGAACATGTGGAAGGACATGTAGTCTAGTATGGCTGTGGTGCTGTCTGCAGCCTTGACCCAGGTGTCTGGCTGCACAAATGTCTGCATATTCCAAGGTGGGGAGACCTTCCACTGAGTGGGGTTTAGTGTCGCCATTCCTAGCATGTAGCAGCATAACCGTGATGTTGTATGAAGATGGCGTTCACATTGGAAACTTTTCCCTCCAGATAATGCCTATAACATGCACTGTGGGGATGTCAGCAGCCTTGGCCAGTGCACAACATCCCAGGGTTAACAGATGAAGACGATCTCTGGCAAAGTATTGAGGTCTGTTGAGCAAGTCATCCCAGGTGGACATGTGGTGGATCCCCTAACAATGACACCACATGGTAAGGCGATTATTGACATTCATCATTTTGTGTATGGAGCCTTCAGCCTAGTTGAGGGTCAGATGCAGCTGAATGCTATGGGCATACCTGTAAGAGACACAGAGTATCTAAGCTCAGTCATGTGTCTGCATACAGTCTGGTGAAGTATGTCCCTAGTCATACACAACTGCAGGAACTATGATGTCATCAATATTTTACCTGATACTCCATTGACTTGCGTCAATCTGTTGTATGGGATATTGTGTCAACCCACAGACAGCTAAATGTGACCTTTCCCATATGTAGCCTGGTGACACAGACATATATGTGTTTCATGATGTAATCACCTGTGAATAATAGGTTTAATTTTGTGGTGTCCATCAGGTGTTTGATCGGTGAGACAGTGGTGCACGAGCTATTATGTGTACTCTGGTCTCCAGAGGTATGATTATGTGTACTGAGCTTGCATATGGTTTTCTGAGGTGTCTGTTGTTTGGGAATGTGTCTGGTAAGGATGTCTACATTTGCAGGTGTGTGTGATTTGGGTGTGGGTGGAGTAGAAGGTGACCTGTGCATGCTGGTAAAATGCTCATTGTCATATATACTGACTGGTGTGTGAGACACCATGGAATCAAGGTTTGTAATATAGTCACATCTCTCACACATTGTGTTTGTGTGGCATAGGGGTAGAGCAGTGCAGACACTTTCCACATTTCATCAGCAGTCATTAATAATGCCATTAGCAATAAAGTCGTGCTTGTGTTACATCATGGCAGGCCATCATTAGGTAGTGTCATGACAGGTGGTGAAATATAACATGTCACAATTATACAGGTCTCCTAAGGTAACACAGAACCTGACGGTGTGCCATAACATGGTTGTGTGATTACAATACTTTGCCAGCCATGTGGCCCTTGGATTAACCATAGTCCTGTTGTTAGGCTTAGTCGCAATACCATACCTACAAATGTGACACTGTGCAAGCCCAGCAAAGTTACGGTCATGCTGCTACACCCTTGAGGTTGACAGCCTAAAACACAGTGCTTGTAGGCACTCCTTGCAGTGAATATGTAGAAGTCCGTTGATGCACGAGAACCTGTTCAATATTGCTGACATTATTTTGGCTGTGCAACTCTACAATGCCTGTCAAGCAACCAGACAGCAAACTGGATGTTGTGTGACATGATGCAGGATCACAGACATGTGTTCTGGGTACATATCTGTACAGTATGACATACCTAGAACCTGTGACAGGTGGACACACTTTGGCCAAAGGTGTCCACTCCTCTGCAGTACATCTCAGAGCCATGTCATGATGATATTCACCATTAAGCTGTTGAAGGGTAGGATGCATGAATTGCTGTGAAATTGTCACATATCATGGATCACCACTGCTGTGGTGCTTGTTTGAGCAACCTTGGACATCTTTGTCACCGGGCATTGCACCTTGGACATCTTTGTCACCGGGCATTGCACATTATATTGTGATGCTGAAGCTGTGCTCCTAATCACCATCTGGTTAGTAGCCCAGTGAAATACCACCTACCCTGGAACAGACGGCATAACACAAGGAAAAGCCAACTTATTGCTCAAGTTGCTAAATCAAGGCATCTACATGGAAAAGGGTATGTGAAGCCTATAGTGCCTTGCATGATGTGGGACAACTATGAGGATGAACAAACAGGCTGTGTTCGGCTTCTCATCATGAGCTTGGTAGTAATGTTTTATTTCTGCTGAGAGAAAAAGTATCGGAACATTGTAGCCCAAGAGAGACTGGTTGTGGTGAGACCAGCGTACTAGCTAGGTACCAGCAATTCAGGGGACTTCCCTGCTTTCCATATTCTTCACAAGGTATTTGTGTCCTTTCAGTACACACTGCTTGAGTAGTGTCCAAATGCAGAATTCCTGTGTAAAAACCTCCTGCCTAACCTTCACAGGCTGTACATATTACCTTTCCCTCCATTGTTTGTCTGTGTCTAGAGATATAGAGACCTTGGATGACTATTTTCTTGAAAAACATGATGTAAGTGCCTTCAATACTTAGTTGCACAGAGGACAACTGGCATGCAGTGCCAAGCACTGCCCCCAGATCTCTCACTCATCTGATATTTAAAGCCATGAAATGAGTTATCATAGAAAGGATCCGTAACAATGTTGTACACCTACAGACACTGGACCAAACACACTTTATTTTGATCAAGGCAGATCATGCTTACCTTAACCAGTAGACCTCCTTGAGTGTTAAACTATGCAATGGATGAGGGGAACATAACTCACCTCACCTACCACGGCCTGACAAGGCATTTATCAACATCAGGCCACCAAGCATTGCAGAAAAACTGCATAGGTTATTTACAATGTAGTATGTCAGCTGGTGGATATCCAAGTGTCTGTTAATAATTATCCGGGAAGATAGCATTGGGTAGTCCACCACTACAATGAGGCCAGTCACCAGTGGACTTTCCTCAGAAATCATACATGGAGTACCCTTTGTAGCCATTCCCTTATCTGCAGTCATGGCCACTGTCAGTGACCTCTGACTGACTATATTTGCAGATGCTTGCAAATTAGGAGCTGTCACTGAATCCCACACAGAACTAACAGTTATCCAGGATGGGCTGCAACACACATTCAGTTGTTGTCAGAGCCACTGAAATATAGTAAATGCCAAAGAATGCACAATACTATCCTTTTGGAAGTTATCCACCCCTGGAAAATATAGTATTGTCTGCACATTGTACACAGTTGAGCCATTACTCAGGGATTTATGGAGATAGAGTGATTTAGCCTTTAACTTTCACTGGTCGTTAAGATGTGGGGATTGCTTCATTTCTGTACAACCTATAGAGAAAGGAATGGCATGTAAATCACAGACTGTCATTGTTATACTATATTTGACACTCATCACACCTATCATTGTGTACAATAGCACCTTTGCTATGTCACTACACAGGCATATCTGACAACTGTAACAGCCACAAAGGTTCCATAGTAAACCAATACATACTGTAGATAACATCTCCTATGCAGACCATGTCAAGGCTGTGAATGTGTAGTGTTTCTTCTACATGCTTGGAGGGGAAGTGTATGGCTGCCATACAGGAAGGTGTCAGATCCCACTGTGTACCTCCTGCATATCCAAGACAAGACTAACACATGTACTACCTATTTTACACACCTACACGTTCACCGTGTTATAAATAGTACATGCTGGAGAGACAGGTATGCAACCCAGACACTACACCCTATATGTACCAGGTTCCTCAAGCATATGAAGTACAAATCTTCTGTAACACACATTATGTGCAAGTTACACAGTGGGATGCGGAACAAGACAATCATAAGTGGCATAAGTGGTGTAAGACAAATGTCTGTAATGGACATATGAAAACTGTAGATGGTTCATCTCCATCGCTACAGCTTGTAGATGTGATAGCTCCTGAAACCATGTTGACACCTATCAGGGGTATCAGACCTTTTCAGAGATTAGGGTTGCATGAGTAGGCTGAATGAAGCCATTATCCTTGTCAGCCTGTAATACAGGTATGAACCTATGGAGCCATGCTGCACATATAGTGCTGTACTTTATGAAGACATTTTTCTTCTGTGCTGACATTCCATCCTGTGCTGTGATGTTTATGAGTTTATTGTCATTGTGTATCCATAGGTGTCTTCCACGGAATCCTGAAACTGAAAGATAAACATATCCATGAGACACCTTCATTGTGTAAGTATGCAGCCATTATGACATCATACAATGTAAGATACATAAAATGATGTGATTTACTCATTACAAATGTCAGCATACAGTATCTGTCAGTGACCAGTGTAAGTGGCATGTGAAAGGCAACAATGGATTACACAAATAAATAGTAATTTATGTAGCCACCCTGTGTATCATACACATAGCTTCATTTCCTTGCATTGATAGTGAGGATGCCAGGATGCCAGGAATGTGTCACAGGTATCATCACTTGCACAGGCTATTGTGTGGGAGTGCAGGAGGCCTAGGCCAACCTAATAGGTTGAAAGCATATGTGTGAGTCAAGAAGGGAAGCAGGCAAGATGGACCATGGAAATGTGCCATGTGTGTCTGTAGGTGACCTGATTGTGAAAGTGCTGTGTGTGTGCGTGTGTGTGTGTGTGTGTCTGTGTGTGTGTGTGTGTGTGTGTGTGTGTGTGTGTGTGTGTGTGTGTGTGTGTGTGTGTGTGTGTGTGTGTGTATGAACACAGTAAAGCACAGTGCTAGCCCTACATGTGTGTATGTTGGACAGCTTTGAACTATGCATGGTAGAGCTGACAGTTCACCATCTCCACCTCCAAACATGGGAACTGGCTATGCCAGGAGTTACACTGGCACCTCCATGCCCAAGATCAGAAGCGCTAGTACCTGATGGTGACTGCTGTCTGCTGGGACCATGTCCTCCATGGGAACACCCAAGACCATGACCCCATGGCCAGCCATGTCTTGGTGTGGACAGCACACTCCCCTCTAGAGCACTGGATGTACTGCCACTAGGGGACCATGATTATGCACTGCCAGGTCGACACTCAGCAAATGTAGTTGCTGATCTACGTCCACGAGTCCTACGCTCAACTTCAACCAGATGTTCCATCACAAACAATGTGCATTCCAAGACAGATAGTCTGCAATCTGTGTCAGACAAACATCTTTCCACTGCATCAATAAACTGATCCATGGCATCAGCAATGCAGTGAAGGCAGTCATGGATGTCAGACTGTGCTGCATCCATAACCCTGAGTATTCATCTGGAGTTCCTTTCGGGACTTAATTTTGTCTCCATGATGGCCCGAAACATACACTGAGTGACCCATGATGAGACAACTGCGAAAGGTGGTGGAAGGACAAAAGGCCTCCTTTGAGTACCCCTAACTGTAGGCCTTTGTGTTCTATTACTTAAGTGCAGACATTCCATCTGTACTGCTTTGGGTGGATAAATAGGTGATAAGACAGACATACACATGACGATTTGTAATGTTGATGTCCACAAACATGTATTTTCATTGGCAGAGGCAGCTGTAGTTGAACCTAGGAACGTATACCAAAAAACATTACTTTCAATGCATTTTACAGACTGAGATACTGTATCACTAACACAGCATGTGTATTTTTACATGTTGTAGATATCATTCCACAGTTGTCTGCTGTTACAGACTGTACTTATATGCATGCCTCAAACTTTACAGATTTTTACAGAATGTCCAGAATTTGCCCTCTTATTTTCCTCCTGTTTTTCATAAAATTGTAGTTTTCTGGCAAATTACTGTTAAACATTAAAGACTAATGTCACAGAATAATGACAGACATTTGAGTTTCAGATTTCATATCTTTCAGAACATTCATGCTAAATCAATACCTGTTAGTGTATCATCTTTCTGAGTTTGTAAGAGCAGTATATTGAAAATTTTTCCCTATTTTTGAGCCTTCGTCCCACTTTTATTTATGGATTTGTCCAGATTTCTTACTCTAAGCAGTTGAGAGGCATGCTTGCATGTATCATTATGTGTATGGCTTTAGAATGCTGTGTTTCTGTAATAGAGTCCTAGTTAAAATCCTAATTTTACATTAATGTTTTAGCAAGTGTATTTTTACATATTGTACATATAATTGCAGTGTTACCTGCTATTATATACCTTACTTACGTTCATTCTTCTGTATATGGCCTTATTGTGATTTAGAGACTGGACAAATTGTACATCAGCACCTGATTGGAGAATGAATGTTCTCCAGCAGGATATTAATGTACAAGTAATGCCCGCTGATAAACGAGTCTGCCACTTCATGGCAGCATATCAAGCTTCCGTTGAGCTTGGACTGCTAAAAAACTAATGGCCACCATTATTTTTACACTTGCTAGGCCGCGCTTTTACTGTTTAGCAAGTGTAAAGAAAAAAAAACAACAAAGTGTATATGTGTGTATGTATGTGTATGTGTGCATTTATTTTTCTGTCTGTGTGTGTGAGTGAATGCATGTATGAAATCAGAGGAGACTGTGTGTGTGAGAGAGATTGAGAGAGAGAGCGGTCTTGTGTGAGTGAATGTATGAAAGCAGAAGTGACTGTGTGTGTAAGAGAGATTGAGAGAGACTGAAAATGATCATGTGTGAGTGGTCACATGTATGAAAGCAGGAATGACTGTGTGTATGTGAGAGACATTGAGAGAGTGAGAGTGATCTTGTATGAGTGAGTGCACAAATGAAAGCAGAGAAGACTGTGTGTGTGTGTGTGTGTGTGTGTGTGTGTGTGTGTGTGTGTGTGTGTGTGTGTGTGTGTGTGTGTGTGTGTGTGTGTGTGTGTGTGTGTGTGCGCGTGTGTGTGTGTGTGTGAGAGACAGATCGAGAGAGAGTGAGAGTGATCTTGTGTGAGTGAATGCATGTATGAAAGCAGAAGTGACTGTGTATGAGAGAGTAAGGATGGGCTGTCTGTAAAATCATTGTGTTTTACTTATTTCTTTTTAAGTACTATATTACTTTTTTATATTCTTTTGATGTAAAATAACCAAACCATTGTTAGTATTAACATAATGGAAGATAATATTGATTAATTCTAAGACATATTAGGAATATTATGAGGAACAAAACAATAAATAACATAATGGTTGTATGTTAACAACAAGCCAGTATGACATAACCCATAAGGCCAACAAAACAATTAGTTTAAAAGAATATATTAATATGAAACCATAATAATAAATAACAGTAAGAAATTAATAAATTTCATAATAATAAATTAGGGAAGATAAGGGGTACGGAGAGAAACAAACATACTATTACTGACCTCGCAGTCGATATTACTACACCGACTAACAATACGTACATCTACAAGTGTGCAGGGTCACTTGTGTGTACAGTGACTCCAATTATTGCCCAGTGGCTGTGACATGAACATAGCTCTCAATCTATTAACACGGGACAGTATGGGCCAGGCACTAACAAATGCAGGTACACAACTACAGGGAACTGTTTTGCATAGTGTGCTCCTACATTACTACCAAGATGTTCTGTATATGAACTTGCCAATAAATTGCATTCCAAGTAATATCATTTATCTGCTAATCAAGGACCAGACATACGGGCCAGTCATCACTACAATCTGAAAACTTGTGATAGTGCAGAGCTATGTTTGTGTACACTAATTAGAGTACACAGTCAGTGACTTCTTAGTTGACTACCATGGAATTAGAACTCACAAGCTGTGACTCCAGGAAACATGTGCACTGCATTTAACAGTTAACTAATGACAGATTAGAAGACAGGGCAGTGCATACAGGTATACTTCACACTTATTGGTAAAGAGTATTTATCAATGCACAATCCTGCTTTACACTTTTTATTGACATTGCTCCTGAAAATCTGGCACTTATACACATGGATAGCTGCCCAGAATGTGGGGTACCTTACCCATATACCTTGTTCCTGGAGTGGGAGGAATAAACAGCATTCTTTGACTAGAAATAGCCATAACTCAGGCTTGAACCTTACTGTGGGTATTGCAATATATTTATCAGATATATTTTTCAGTAGTCTTTATTCAAATCCTTTATACAGTTGATTGGTGTTAGATTAGAACACACATGCAGTGACTACAAGACTAGTGGGCACTTCTTGGTTTGAAGTAATACATATCACAGCACCATCACCCTTTATAATCCATTTATCACTGTTGCTTCATGTTTGGCATGCACAGCATGGATAGCTGTGTCAGACCTCTAAGTAATAACCCATTTACCCAAAACATTACCTGAGTGAAATCCATAGCGTATTTCACACAATGAGCACAGCAGAACAGTGAAGTTTAATCTGGGTAGACCACAACTTCAACTGATGTTTGTAAGCTGTACTACACAATAATGCATACTTATTTGACTTAACTTGGTTTACCATTTCAGGAAGGCACTGACATGTTACAAACATAATGCATTTCCCAAGTATGTCATACCTGACAGGACTGCAAACTCTGTAAACACTTTTTTTTATCTTGACAGTACATTATACATTAGTTTATTGCTTTGATCTCCCCCTACTCACCGCACTCACACCTCATCCTGGCCAGACATCCTGCATGGGACTGCACATTGTGAATCATCTAATCTGCAGCTATTGTAAGAGAGACAAAGCATTTTGTATACCAGTTTTGCACATAGGTTCATAGGTTCAAAGATTAGTACTAGGCTAACTACCCTTGCGAGCCATTTTAAGCCTAGCCATGTGTCCCCTGTGAGATTCAAACCCTGTACCTTATGTTCAAACCCTGTACCTTGTGTTTGTAAGGCAAACACCTTAACCATTAGGCCACCCTCCTGAGGTGAGGTGTGCAGGAGTCCAGAGTGTTTGCTGGACTCCTGATCCAAAAGTATGAATCCCAGCTGCTGCAGGGTGATTATAAAGGCTCACAATGTAAGTCTGAGGCCTGGGATCAGTTGGCTAGGGACCTTACCAGTGCTACTGGTATACACCATACTGGTGAGCAATGTTATCACCACTATGATAACATGAAGCAAAGAAAGAGGGGATCTTTGGACACCTGGGTCCAAGAAGCATGAGCTGGTTGCACCTCCCAGATATGTAAGTATGTTTCCCAGTGATTTATAAGTGCAAGCCTAGGAGGTAGGCGACATCATGGGGGTGTGTGGCAGGCATACTTTAAGCGGATTGGAGCCCTGTGGCTCGGGTGTACTCCTAGCTTAGCACAGCTAAGCTAGGGGGTGTGTCTAAATCTGCCAGCACTATTTACAAAGCCTAAACGGGTGTGCATGCCATGCACCAGGATGTACAGGAAGAAAAAAGAAGTTAAACCAGGAAATAGCAGCAGTCTGCACATTTTTTGCACTCTGTTTGCACGGCGCACACACGGGCTTAAACAAGAAGGCAATGGGAAGGGAAAACAGCAGTAGGAAGTTAATCAAGGAGAACTAGCTTAGCTGGCAGGTGAAATGTATCAGAATCAGCCAATTACACAGGCAGCAGACCAGCCCAGCCCAGAACACTACTATAAACTAAGCAAACACCTTCCCCTCTGGTTTTTCCCACACTCTACACCACTGGTGTATACAAGTGGGGAAATTTTAACTAACAAAACTACAAAATGAGAAGGGCTGCAGCAAGCAACATAGAACAACATGTGCAAGAAGCTGAGGGTGATGTGAATGCTACCGAACGACCCACAGTGAGGAGAAGGAGAAGAGTGTACAGACGCAGGGTAACCTACCAGAGGCTACATGAGCTGGAGATAGTGGAGCACTATAGGGTGGACAGAGACCTCCTACAGCAATATGATGAGCTGTGCCGGCCTCGTCTGTCACACCAAACTGACTGAGGGAAACCCACCCCAGTGGATACCAAGGCATGTGTAGGCCTAGGTATACTAGCCACAGGTACCTCTCAAAGCACAACTGGGGATATCATGGGGATCTCACAGGCATCAGCATCCAGAGTATTCCACCAGTTCCTAGATGCCATGTCAGCACATGCCAGTGAGCTGTACATTTCCTCAACACCCGTAAGGTGTTGACCAGCAATATGCATCTCTTCCACCAAATAGCAGAATACCCTGGGGTAGTGGGTGCTATAGACTGCATGCACATATGCATCAAAGCACCACCCGGTGAGCAGGGTAGGGCCTGCATCAACCACAGGGACATCCCCTCCATCAACTGCCAGGTTGTATGTGATGCCCAGGGCATTATAATGAATGTGTGTGCTGGCTGCCCTGGAAGCTATGATGACTCCCACATATGGCATCTGACGCAGCTATACCAGAGATTTGCCAATGGGGACATCCCCTATGGTCACCTAGTAGGGGATGCTGGGTACACACTGGAGCCATGGCTGATGACACCCATCAGAAATGCACACACACCTGAACAACAACGCCATAATGAGGCACACACACACAAGCCAGACATATAATAGAGCATGTGTTTGGGATGTTCAGGTCATGGATCCGGTGTCTGGACACATCTGGTGGAGCCTTGCAGTATCCACCAGTTACATGTACCCAAATTGTTATGGTATGTGCTATGCTACAAACTATGATCCTGCATAAATAGCTGCAGCAAGAACAGGATGGGGCAGGGCCACACAGCCCCCCACCAATGCCAAGGCCTGCACAGGCACAGAGTGACCTGGAGGAGGAACAACCTCAGCCTGCCCCAGTAGGCAAAAGGAGGCATGCCCAGTATGCCCTGGCCTTGGCAAAGAGGCAACACATAGCACATGCACTGACACAGTAGGGCCCAGGGAATGACACTTCTCTCTGACTCACACATACAGCAAAAGGGATGCCAAACATGACACTACCTGTGCTCAGCCATGTATAGGGAGTGTACTATGTGCATCTGACATAGGCAGCCCACCAGTACCATCCACAAGTCTGGCACACCCGCAAGGTAAGTCAATCAACCTACCAATTGCCAAATGGAGTAGACTGTGTTGTTACCTGTAGCTATGGTATGGATGTGAGCATGCAAGGGAATTGGGTGGCTGAATGTTATGGCAGCAGACAGTAGACACCCATAGTGGCACCATGACATCTGTAACACATACTGGAGTCACCATAGTAGCCAGTACCACACAGGGTGACAAAACCCACTGCAGGAAATGTGCTGAGCGACATGTGTGTCCATATGACCCACACATGCCAGTCAGGACGGTTCACATACCCAACAACAGTCTCAGCCAGCAAGACAGGTGTAGACAAACCCAAACAGAGCCTGTGCCATGGCCCCAGAATGATGGCTATGGTTAACTTCCCTCCCAGCCCTACTCAGACAGACCACAGCAGGGCAGGCAGTGGGATGTTAGTTCTGAAGGGTAGAAAGTCAGACAATAATGTGTAGGGCAACCAAAGCCATGATCTGTAGTACACTGGTATGCCTCTAGTCAGCATGATAGCAATACAGAATGAAATGGAGTACCTGACATACCAGTACAGTCATAGCAAATGCGTGCAAGTGTCACTTGTGCCACCCACGTCCTACATAGTAATGTGATAACAGTCAAGTGTCCCCCCCCCAACCCTGTGTAGAAATATAGAAATACTCAGGTGTGCCCCCCATACTACATAGTAATGTAATAACAGTCAGGTGCCCCCCCCACTCCTGTGTAGAAATGTAGAAACAGTCAGGTGTGCCCCCCCCGCTATGCAGAAATGTAGTAACAGTCAAAGCCAAATGATTGATGGATACCTTGCAAAGACAGCATGCTACCTGTCAGTGTAAAACACAAAGGTCAGCACTGCAGCACAAACTACCTGTACACGGTCCACACATTCAGTACAGACGGCCATACTGGGCATGCTCACACACTTAGAGAAATGAAGGCAATGTCAGTCAACAACATACTGAAAGGTCATATTGGGCATGCTCACACACTTAAACGCATGAAGGCCATGTCTGCAAACACCAGTGGACCAGACATTTCTGGCAATTGCAGTTGTTAGTGCAGACACTCGTCAGTATGCACCACTCATGCTTGCACACCCAGTGGATAGGAATACAGACATATATGTCAGGCCAACACGCTATAATAAGGCAAAGGTAGATGTACATAGATGTGTGGAAGAGGCTGACTGTGACAAGGAGCCATCCAGGCCTGTCCCACCCAGCACACAGCCAAAGGGTCCCAAATACATGAGGTGCAGATGTCACTCACTGCAGATACTAGCTACCAGTATCTGTCAGCATCACAGACAATGTGGTGGACATGCCAGCTGTGCAACATGACTGTACAAGGAAGTAGTCATCTAGTGGCTGTATACACGTACCTGTGAAATATGACCCCATGTGTGCCTGCATGTGGCATGTCAGTCCCTAGATGAATGGGTTATGGCCCATGCACACAACACCCACCCCATAGCCCTACTATGACAAATCTGCTGAGTTCATCCAATGTGAAATACACCTTTGGAAGTATTGTAGCCAAGTAATCTCCATGGCAAATCCCATAACTGCATACTGCCCTAGAGTGATAAACTAGTTAGGTAGGAGTTCTAACCCCAGACCTAGTGTGTGTGTGTGTGTGTGTGTGTGTGTGTGTGTGTGTGTGTGTGTCTGTGTAGAGAGCAATGCCCTTTAGGGTACCCACACTCCCTACAATACATACACTTAACTTTGGCAAGGCTGCTGATGTCATCCACCTAGTAATACACCTCTGGGAAGCTGTAGCCCAGTAATCTCCATAGTGCGTCCTGTAACTGCATACCACTGTAGTGTGATAAACTAGTTAGGTAGGAGAACTATTCCCAGACATGACAAGTGTGTGTGTGTGTGTGTGTGTGTGTGTGTGTGTGTGTGTGTGTGTGTGTGTGTGTGTGTGTGTGTGTGTGTGTGTGTGTGTGTGTGTGTGTGTGTCTGTCTGTCTGTCTGTCTCTGTGTAGAGAGCAATGCTTTTTAGGCTAGTCACACTCCCTACAATTCAAATGGTCAGCCTTTGCAAGGCTAATGATGTCATCCACCTAGTAATACACATCTGGGAAGCTGTAGCCCAATATTCTCGGTAGTGCACCCTGTAACTGGATGCCGCTAGAAGTACTATTCCCAGACATGGCAAGTGTGTGTGTGTGTGTGTGTGTGTGTGTGTGTGTGTGTGTGTGTGTGTGTGTGTGTGTGTGTGTGTGTGTGTGTGTGTGTGTGTGTGTAGAGAGCAATGCTTTTTGGGCTAGTCACACTCCCTATAATTCAAATGCTCAACCTTTGCAAGACTGCTGATGTCATCCACCTAGTAATACACCTCAGGGAAGCTGCAGCCCAGTAATCTCTGTAGTGCATCCTGTAACTGCGTATTGCTGTAGTGTGATAAACTAGTTAAGTAGGAGTTTTATTTTCAGACATGGCAAGTGTGGATGTATGTATGTTTGTGTGTGTGCTCCTTTGTCAGTGTAGGGAGCAATGCTTTTGAGTCCATTCACAGACACTACAACCTCCAATGGTCCACTTTGACAAGTGTGCTGATGTCATCAACTGTGAAATACACCTTTGGGGAAGAGATAGGCCAGTAATCTCCATAGCGTGTGCCATAACTGCATACTGCTGTAGTGTGATTCAGAACTCTGGTAGGGTTCTATGCCCACCCATGGCAGTTCTGGATGTTTTGTGTGTGTTTCAATGTCTGTGTAGGGAGCTATGCATTAGAGGCTAGTCACACTCAGTACATTTCAAATGCCGAACTTTGGCAACCTGCTGATGTCAGCCAATGTGTCATACACCTTTGGGGAAGGAGACTTCCAATAATCCCCGTAGTGCATCCTATAACAGCTCCATGCTGTAGTGTGTTATAAATGTATGTTAGGGTTCTATACCCACACATGTCGTTGTGGATTTTTTGTGTGTGTTCCATTGTCTGTGTAAGGAGCAATGCATTTTTGGAAAGTCACACTCAATACATGTCAAATGCCCTACTTTGGCAATACTGTTGATGTCAACCAATGTGATACACACCTTTGGGGAAGGAGTACTGCAGTAATCAGCATGGCGCGTACTATAACTGTGTAGTGCTGTAGTGTAATAAACTAGTTAGGTAGGAGTTCTACTCCCGGACATTACAGGTGTGTGTGCATGTGTGTGTGTGTGTGTGTGTGTGTGTGTGTGTGTGTGTGTGTGTGTGTGTGTGTGTGTGCGTGTGTTTGTACCTCATATCCTATGTAGAGGTGGGTGTGCGTGTGTGACACCTGGGTCCAATGTGTAGTGGGTTTTGCAAATTTCTTATAGGGTGGCCCTAGTACATATCACGATGTCCACTGTACAGGGATAACAGCTATGAAATAGCCGAGAGGCTGAGGTGCATATCCATACCCATACATGTGACATCAAGGCCAGGCAATCACAGTTAGCAACCCCAATATTATCCAGAGCACACTCTCAACACATGTCTCATACACACACACATGCCAAGGCAGCAGCCAATATGTGTGTAGTACACTGCATATTGGCAACTGATAGTAACTATGGTGTGAATGCAGTGGCCTACAGAGGGTATGGCACCCTGTCCATCAGTACAATAGGCACATAACTGCAGACAGTGCACCCTCAGTATGTTTCCCACTGGATGCCTGCAACAACGGTGGTTCCATCAAATGTGATCCACCAAGGACATACCATGCCTTACACACATGCCCAGTATGGACAGATGCCACTGACACCAAAGAATACCTGTAGCATGCTATCAATGTAGGTGCAGGGTCAACCTGATGTGGGTGGGACTGTCACATCTGATAATAACATTCTGCATACACAACATAGGCCAGACAAACCAGGTACACTTCAACATGCCACTGTACATGAATGTGGGATGTGTGCACATCCTAAACACCATCCATGTCATGGCGTATAGAACACATACATGGCAAGCATTGCACAGCACTGGCCATGCACAATAGTAACCCAGGTGACTGGATGGTGAATAATATACCCACATGTGTGGGTCTTTCCAGACACTACACCCCTTAGCCATAATGCATACCATTCACATGTGGCCTGATGCCAAGGTATACCCCTCATCTAGCCTTGTACAGCCATCTGGCACCATCAGCTACTATACACCCATGAAGCAATGTATACATGCACACTGGTACTAGCACCCTGTGTCTGTGTGTGTGGTGTATGATGCTTCTGACCACATTCACACCCAGTACCACCCCCATTGGCATACTGAAGCATGCTCTCTAATGTCAGACACTGTCACATACCCTTTGACCATAGAACCCCAGGATAACCTCTGTGGGCCAATTGATACCTATGCATTCCTGTATTGTGGCAAAGTAACTGGGTAGGAAGTGTATCCGTTACCCTGCCAAGTGTGGGAATGTGTATGAGTCCCTTAGAGAGTGTGGCTGTGTTGAAGCTGACATCTGTTTACGTGGACAGGTTCATGTGCTACAGCTACTGTATTGCAACAGTTTTGCAGATGGCACTCACCAGCACATATACATCTGGACAGCTCACCAACATGTAAGCTATGAGGCGCATGCAATAACTGCATACACATGTGATAGCTATGCATAGTCAGTCAGATGTTGGAAACCCTGTACTAGTAGGTGTGTGACACAAACATGCTTAGGTTTTACTCACCCACACATACTTTGTCTCTGTCTGTCCCTCTCACACCCTTTCTAGTGGATATCGAGATGTACACCTGCTTTGCTTAGGCAGCAACTTGTGTTTTGTAAGTGATGGCCATGATCAGCTGATGGCCTCTGCACCAGCTGAAGACCTCCTCTAGCTGAGTGTATGTGGAACAGCTGTGGTAACATTCCCATAGCCAATTGCATGGAAACACACTCCAGTATCTAGGAACATCATGTTGGTGTTGGCCCTTTACATCCACTGAGGGCAGGAACTAGATCTATTGTTTGGCGAACAGCATCTCAGATGGATTATGGATTTACCTCTAACAACATACACTGTGGAAACAGGTCAACACACAGGAGGGGGATGTGCCTGACCTGACTACAGACTGTAAGTGCTGCTATACTGCATGTGGAGTAATGTTGGTTTAACAGTGTGTGTGGATATGGCTGTCCTACATATTGTAATACCTGCCATGTCAGTTCTATGTTTATGAGGAATCTGAATCTGCAGGGTCGTCTGCAGACTGGGCAGTGTGTTGTGCCCTTGGTGTTATGTGTTTCCCACAGAGCACGTATCTGTGAACTACAGAAGGTAGTGTGAGGATTGCAATCTGTAGATGGTAAAAGCCATGACAGTTACTGACTTCATATCCCTCATAGGACACATGTTGCAACAAACCCTGTTACGACTGTACATGTATGAGATTATCACAGCAACATGTCAATATTGGCCCTGTGTATCTGGTTCCAGCCACAATTCTGTCAACCTTTGTACATATGTCAAGCATTAAGAGGTGCATATGTGCTGTACACCATCATTAGTGTCATCATATCTGATAGCAAGCCATTGAGATATCAGACTGCTACACATGTTATGTACAGTATGGGTAATATTTGACGACATTACCAGGACATTCTGTGGTCAATTTGTACAATACTGAGGTCTGGTAACTATGTTGAATGTCGACAGTGTGTGTATTGTTAACATGTTCCCGTCCTATCTCATGCTACATGCTGCTCTCCTGTATGTTACCATAGTGGTTTACATGTTTTTAGGGCCACACACACACATGTCCCATACTACAGACAGACAACACACCACACCATGGAGCAGTCCAGTATATGTAGGGTTAGTCTGTGAGTGGCACATATGAGGATGGTGTTGAACAGATAGTCCATATACTGTACTTTTATGCTAGCTTACCATATGTGGCTATGGCTGTGTTCACATTGGATGTGGTTATGCACCTTCACACAGGTGAATCTTACCCTGTGCTGTAACATGAATGCTGAGACTGCTATAATAGTATTTACCAAAACAGCAGAGGCCACCAAAGCAGACACCCAAACAACTACCACCTCACGACCCAACACATGCAACACATAGACCACACAGTCAGAGTGTCAAACAGTCACAGCCCTTAAGGCCAAACAAAATGCCAGACACACTTGTCATTGGTGATTCCATAGTCAGACACACTGACGTCCCGCTCACCAGACTGAGTAAGGAGAAGGTCACAGTAAGCTGCCTGTCGGGCGCTAGAATCCGCCACATAACGCAAGCACTCAGGTCTCTCAACAGCAGGTACAAGCGACTCAGTCATTGTCCACGCTGGTGTCAACGACCTGAGACGCACCTCCTTGGACTACATGAAAAGGGACGTCGAGGAGCTCTCTGATTATGTAGCCCAGGCAGGTATGACCCTGACCTTGAGCAGTATCCTACCTTCACCTAGAATGATGCCACAATACGGTGATAAGATGATCAGCTTTAATAATTGGCTTAAATTCTGGTGTCATTCAAAGGGGATCAATGTCTGTCTGCCTGGGATGACATGCTGGACAAGCCACGCTGCTCTCGCGGGACGGCTTGCACCTGTCACCCTGGGCTTCCGGATATTGGCAAAGGCTCTTGCCACCCCATAGTGCCTTTTTAGGCAAGGCTCAAATTCTGAACCTACCACCCTAGAACACCAAAAAGGGAAAAACTAAGGGTCCACTTTGACAGGAGTGTGCTGATGTCATCAACTGTAAAGAAATACACCTTTGGGGAAGAGATAGGCCAGTAATCTCCATAACGCGCATTAGTACCATAACTGCATACTACTGTAGTGCGTGATTCAGAACTCTGGTAGGGTCTCTATACCCACCCATGGCAGTTATGGGATGTTTTGTGTGTGTTTCATTGTCTGTGTAAGGGAGCTATACATTAGAGGCTAGTCACACTCAAGTACATTTCAAATGCCTGAATCTTGTCAGGCAACCGGCTGATGTCAGCCAATGCGTGTCCTTACACCTTTGGGGAAGGAGACTTCCAATAATCCCGTAGTGCATCCTATAACAGCTCCATGCTGTAGTGTGTGTTATAAATGCATGTTAGGGTTCTATACCCACACATGTCGCTGTGGGATTTTGTGTGTGTTCCATTGTCTGTGTAAGGAGCAATGCATTTTTGGAAAGTCACACTCAATGCATGTCAAATGCCACCCTACTTTGCTTATGCACAACAATGTTGATGTCAAAGCCAATGTGATACACCTTTGGGGAATTGCACAGAAAAAGTAATCAGCATTACGTGGCATGGTATTACTATAACTTTGTAGTAGTGCTGTAGTGTAATAAACTGAAGTTAGGTAGGAGTTCTACCTCCCGGACACATGGGTACAGGTGTGTGCATGTGTGTGTGTGTGTGTGTGCAGTGTGTGTGTGTGTGTGTGTGTGTGGGGCGTGTGTTTGTACCTCATGGCATCCTATGTAGAGGTGGGTGGGTGCGCAGTGTGACGTTCCTGGGTCCAGTAATGGCAGTGGGTTTTGCAAATTTCTTATAGGGTGGCCTAGTATCATATCCACGATGTCCACTGTACAGGGATAACAGCTACGAAGAAATAGAATGCTTCGAGGCTGCCAAGCTGCATATCCAGATAACCCATACATGTGACATCAAGGCCAGGCAATCGCTGCCAGTTAGCAACCCCAATAGCTATCCACAGAGCTACACTCTCAACATTACGTCTTCATACACACACACATGCCAAGGCAACAGCCAATATGTGTAGTACACTGCATATTGTTGGCAACTGATAGTAACTATGGTGAATGCAGTGGCCTACAGAGGGTATGGCACCCCGTCCATCAGTGTTAATAGGCACATAACTGCAGACAGTGCACCCTCAGTGTATGTTTCCCCACTGGATGCCTGCAACAACTGTGGTTCCATCAAATGCTTGATCCACCAAGGACATACCATGCCTTATACACATGCCCAGTATGGACAGATGCCACTGACACCAAAAGAATACCTGTAGCATGCTATCAATGTAGGTGCAAGAGGGTCCAACCTGATGTGGGTGGGACTGGCACATCTGATAATAACATTCTGCACACAACATAGGCCAGACAAACCAGGTACACTTCAACATGCCACTGTACATGAATGTGGGATGTGTGCAATATCCTAAAACTTACCATCCATGTCATGGCATGCGAGAACACATACATGGCAAGCATTGCACAGCACTGGCCATGCAGTGTGGAAGTAGAACGTCAATACGGCAGCACAGAATAAAGCACCGGCCATGCACGCAAAATAGTAACCCAGGTGACTGATGGTGAAAGCATATAACACATGTGTAGGTCTTTCCAGACACTACACCCTTAGCCATAATGCATACCATCTCCAGCGCAACATGTGGCCTGATGCCAAGGTATACCCCTCATCTAGCCTTGTACAGCCAAAATCTGGCAACCATCAGCTACCATCATACACCCATGAAGCAATGTACATGCACACCGGTTTTAGCACCCTGTGTCTGTGTGTGGTGTGTATGATGCTTCTGACCACATGTCACACCCAGTACCACTTCATTGGCATACCTTTGACGTTATGCGTCTCTAATGTCAGACACTTTGGTCCACATACCCTTTGACCATAGAACCCCGTGGATAACCTCTGGGCCAATTGATACCTATGCATTCCTGTATTGTGGCAGCAATTGGTAGGGAAGTGTATCCACGTTACCCTGCCGGCGTGGGAATGTGTATGAGTCCCTTAGAGAGTGTGGCTGTGTTGAAGCTGACATCTGTTCATGTGGGACAGGTTCATGTGCTACACCTACTGTATCGCATATGCGCCAACAGCTTTTTTCGCAGATGGCACTCCACCAGCACATATACCATCTGGACACTCACCAACATGTAAGCTATGAAACATGCAATAACTGCATACACATGTGATAGCTATGCATAGTCAGTCAGATGTTGGAAACCCTGTACAAGTAGGTGTGTGACACAAACATGCTTAGGTTTTACTCACCATACTTTGTCTCTGTCTGTCCCTCTCACACCCTCTCTAGTGGATGTGGAGATGTACACCTGCTTTGCTTAGGCAGCAACTTGTGTTTTGTAAGTGATGGCCATGATCAGCTGATGGCCTCTGCACCAGCTAAAGACCTCCTCTAGCTGAGTGCATGTGGGAACAGCGTGGTAACATTCCCATAGCCAATTGCATGGGAAACACACTCCAATATCTAGGAACATCATGTTGGTGTTGGCCTTTACATCCACTGGGGTGGAACTAGATCTATTGTTTGGCGTAACAGCATCCTCAGATGGATTATGGATTTACCTCTAACAACATACACTCTGGAAACATGTCAACACAGAGGAGGTGGATGTGCCTGACCTGACTACAGACTGTAAGTGCTGCTATACTGCATGTGGAGTAATGTTGGTTTAACAGTGTGTGTGGATATGGCTGTCCTACATGTTGTAATACCTGCCATGTCAGTTCTATGTTTATGAGGAATCTGAATCTGCAGGGTCGTCTGCAGACTGGGCAGTTAATGTTGTGCCCTTGGTGTTATGTGTTTCCCACAGAGCACGTATCTGTGAACTACAGAAGGTAGTGTGAGGATTGCAATCTGTAGATGGTAAAAGCCATGACAGTTACTGACTTCATATCCCTCATAGGATACATGTTGCAACAAACCCTGTTATGACTGTACATGTATGAGGTTATCACAGCAACATGTCAATATTGGCCCTGTGTATCTGGTTCCAGCCACAATTCTGTCAACCTTTGTACATATGTCAAGCATTAAAAGGTGCATATGTGCTGTACACCATCATTAGTGTCATCATATCTGATAGCAAGCCATTGAGATATCAGACTGCTACACATGTTATGTACAGTATGGGTAATATTTGACGACATTACCAGGACATTCTGTGGTCAATTTGTACAGTACTGAGGTCTGGTAACTATGGTGAATGTCGACAGTGTGTGTATTGTTAACATGTTCCCGTCCTATCTCATGCTACATGCTGCTCTCCTGTATGTTACCATAGTGGTTTACATGTTTTTAGGGCCACACACACACATGTCCCATACTACAGACAGACAACACACCACACCGTGGAGCAGTCCAGTATATGTAAGGTTAGTCTGTGAGTGGCACATATGAGGATGGTATTGAACAGATAGTCCATATACTGTACTTTTATGCTAGCTTACCATATGTGGCTATGGCTGTGTTCACATTGGATGTGGTTATGCACCTTCACACAGGTGAATCTTACCCTGTGCTGTAACATGAATGCTGAGCCTGCTATATATGCAGGTAGATGTGCATTCCCTCATAGGAGTTGGTCAGTGTTGAGCCAGTCTGCCTGTAGCCTGCACAGTGCATTGTTACATGTCTAGCAGCTTAGTGTACTTATCCGGTGAGATGTCATGTGGAGATACTTGCTGGATGTACTGCTGCCAGATCTCCCTTAACAGTCATGTATGTCAGATAGAGCAGTGGGATGCTGTATAGATGAATGTCCCTATCTAGTGGGTAGTATGTGGCCATGGCACCCCTGAACCAGCAGTTATTATGTGTCTGGCCAGATAGGGGTGTGTGAATGCATAACCTATGGTGGCATATGTATACCAGTCGTTATGTGTTATACCCATCTACATGGCTATTAACATCCCTATTGTTATGCATGATACATATGTTAAACACTAAGGGGTTCTGTGTATACCACTGGACTGTAAAGAGTGATTCAAAATGTCCACATATATTGGCCAATATCTGTGCTGCAGTCCACGGGGGCATTGCGTGCTAGCAGTGGTACCTTACTAGGATGTCCTTAGGATGTCTGTTAGTAGTCAATGGCACACAAGTGGAAAGCAAATGTGACCTCCCACACACACCATGTCTGTGAAGACAATCCCAATTACATTAGCAATACTCTACTAATATACCTGCTATACATACCTGACATCCACTTGCACTATGATGTTGGGACTATAGGGGCTGGGGTAGGTCTACACTCTGTGCCCAGAACATATGGTGAGAATATCTGTACATATAATCATATATATATATATATATATATATATATATATATATATATATATATATATATATATATATATATATATATATATATATATATATATATATACATATCATGATATATAGATGGGTATGTATATGTACATAGATATACATAAACACACCCAGATATATACATATACAGAGAAATATATGTCTACACATATACAGATAGTGATAAATATATATATATATATATATATATATATATATATATATATATATATATATATATATCAGCAACACAACTAGGCATATCTGTGCACATAGGATGTGCATACATATATAGCTATATACACATATAGCTATATGTACTTATATGTATACCTATATATACACATATGTATAGATGCATATATGTATAGATATGTATAGATATGTACATATGAAGAGGTGTACACATGGCCATATATATGTAGCACTATATAGGTGTGTCTACAGACATATGTATGTGTATACCAGTGTATGTACATGTAGACATCTATACACCTATATGTATACAACCATATACCTGTCATGAGTAAACATCATGGTTGTGTATACCCTCCCATATGTTTCCCACCATATATATCTGCTATGTGCACATTATGATAAAACACCATATGTGAAGCAACAATTATATTAATGACAAGGACTACACAATCTAGGATGTAAAGACAAGTGTCCAATACCACGCAATTTGGGTAATGACAGCTATACTGGTAACACAACAGCTGTCCCCACAGTGGTCATGGCATAGTGGTCATGTGTTGTGACTTCAGTGTAAAGGGCCCTGAGTTCATGACCTGCAAGGACTGCTCATTTTGTTGCAGAGCAGAGCAAGGTCTGTTGGATACAGAGTGGTTAAGGCAGTGTTTGTGCAATGTAGGCCATACACATCAGTATCACACCATTGCTAGGTAGGGGTCCAGTCCCAGTGTTGGCAAGTAACAGTGGGCATGTATGTGGATGGGTCTATATCAGGTTGCAGGGTATACATGCCTCAGTGGGCCACCTGTCCATGTGGCACAGGCAATACCCAGTATAGTAACCTGTGAAATGTGTTCGACTGTACCCCAGATATGTCACTGCCATGGTGTCAGCACAGTGACATACCCTGTTGTGCAATATGACCGCAAACCATCCTCATGCTGACACATGTACACAGACAATACAATTGCATAACAGTTTAGAGACCACAACCAAGTAGTGTTACTAACAGCTAGATGGAATAATTGCTGGACGGCTACACTACCTGCCAAATATGCCTCACACTCTACACCCTACAACATGTTACACTGCAGGACTATGGTGCACTGGTGTACACTCACTGTGTGCATCAGAACCATATCAGCCTGTCCCTGTATCGATGGTATGGATGACAGGGATGGGGCACAAGTATCATCATATGCACAGGGCATCCTGGTGCTGACACATGTACACCTACAACACAATTGCATATCACTTTAGAGACCACAACCAAGCAGCGTTACTATCAGCTAGAAGGCATCATTGCTGGATGGCTACACTACCTGCCAAATATGCCTCACACTCTACACCCTACAACATGTCACACTGCAGGACTGTGGTACACTGATGTACAGTCACCGTGTGCATCAGAACCATATCAGCCTGTCCCTGCTTCGATGGTATGAATGACAGGGATGGGGCACAGGTATCATCATATGCACAGTGTGTGGTGTTGGTCTGCCAGAGGCCAAGGGTGGGCCATACATTTGACACCATGTGTGTGGATGAGGGGTGTACTCTGGGAAGCTGGATGAGGGGATGTGGAGTGTGTAAGTATGAGGTTGCCCTAGGTTTGTTTCCATAATGTGTGGGTATGCATGCACACAGTTCTGCCTTGTGGCTGCCCTACACAGGTGTTTATGGACAGCTGTAGACCATACCTGGCAGGGTGTGCAGTTCACAGCCTCCAGCCACAGACATGTGGGCTGTGCCTGCCAGGGGTTCCGCGGGCACATGCAGGTAGAGGCGCTGAAGTGCTAGTCTCACCTGCTGATGACATTTGTCCGCTAGTACCACATCCCTCCTGGGACAGGCCAGGACCACATACACGTGGCCTGCTTTGGTGTGGTGTGGACAGCACACCTCTGCACTGCCAGGGCTGCTAATGCCACTACAGGAGCCCCTTGGTGTCCTAGCATGCCCACGTTGAGTGCCAGTTGTTGTTGTTGCTGGGCCACATCCACGTGGGTGTCGCCACATCCCTACCACATGTCGAAGCACGGACACACCACAGCAGGTGAGGGCCATTATCTCATCATGTACAGCATTGCTTAGCAGTACACACACACACACACACACACACACACACACACACACACACACACACACACACACACACACACACACACACACACACACACACACACACACACACACACACACAAACACAGAAACATACACATCTCCGTACTACCTACCTGTCCATGGATTAACAGACAGCCCCACGTATATGTTCATGTGTTACCCCATCCTGCATCACACTTGCTAACATACACACATTGATACCACTCATTAACATCACAGTCCTCTAAATGTACACACAAGTGGCCACAACACAAGGCCTGTTGCTACATTACCTGCCTGACCTGTGTGTAGTGGAGTAACATGGCCTCAATGCTGTCATTCGGTATGCACCCTCTGTATGTCTGGAATGATGTGCATGGCCCCTATATGTGTGGGCTACTATGTTGCACCCATAATAGCTCCCACTGGTGTGTCGTGTATGCAACACTCAGTACATGTCGGATATGCTGCTCCGTCGGCCCATCATGTGTCAGCTATAATATGTGGATACACTCCCTGGTGTTGACTATTACTTCCCCAATGCATCTGTAGAGCTGCATACATGGGCTGTAGGTGACCTCTCCACTGACAGCAATATTAAGTATGTACCTGGGGTCTACCTTCCCTCTGGATGCCAGATCCAAGCTACAGGCCATATTATACTATTTGCTGTCCTGTGAGTACATGACAGACATTCCTGGTGTGCAATGCGGCACTCTATGGCCATGTACTGCACAGTTCCAAAGGGGGGTACAGTCATATGAGCACCTCACAATCACGCATGTGCATACATGGCCACACACAGAAACAAACACATGCACACACGCATCATACATGCGTCTACCTCCCACCACTTCTCCAGAGTGACCCTGCAGGCAAACTAACCACCAGGATACACACACACACACACACACATGCACAGGTGAGGTTGCACAATGATCATACACACAGTCCTCCAATTACCCATCTGCCAACACGAGGAACATATGGTACAGAAGAGCATGAAGTTCAGCTATACTCACACCATGCTAGAAGTGGTATACATGTGTATGATGCATGTGCTGTGACTAGGTGATGCCTATTCCCCTGGAAACTTTTGCACCCATGTGCACATGTTTGTTGTGCACCTGTTTTGCACCCTGCCATGTACTGTGCACCACAACTCACCGGTGTCCAACCCATTGTGGAATGTGTAGTACCGTGTCAGTTATGCCAGCTGTACCTCTCAAAGACCCTATGTGTTTCAGCAACACATACTTGGGATGATATGTGCACTGTTGCCATTGGGAAATCCCAGATGCCTGATTTACAGCTGTCAACATCAACAGACCATGTATGGCCACTGCAGAAATGCTTACACTGACAGCCATCAGAGCATACCGTGGCTATGGGGGTGTACACACCTTTATTGCTTTTACACACACACAGCCATGATCTGGCATGGGACCACAGCACTGCAGATCTTAGCTGTACACACACCCGGTACGTGACATATGTCCTGTACATACACATGCAGTATCTACAGATTGTGTTAGGTGTGCGGCTGCTGACCGCAATGCATACACACCATGTGGGGATATGTGTGCACACCCTTATCATGATGGTTTATCACACTTCTTATTGTGTGTACTACAGCAGTCACTTCTCATGGCAGCGGTATACCAGCATGGGCCTACTGCAATTGCCAGTGTATGTTCAGCCTACCCTACACATGTCCCTCTATTCTGCATGATTGCAAGGTCTACTCATGTGCACATCCCATGGTGTTCACACAATGCCATCACTATTGCAGTGTGGGTAGGGTTACAGCTACCACAGGTCATGGACCTGACTATATGTGGATAGAGCCATTCCTACCATCCTTAGGATCCCTGCTGCAGTGCACTGGTGTTTCATGTTGAGACACCACCCCTCAGCATTTATACAGATACATGACAGGTAAGCCCTACACATATGTGTTAGCTTGCAGTGTCCCATACACTGCTGTAATGCTGTATGTCATAGTGTATCTCAGCAGCAGTTGGCATTGCCCTACAGGTATATACACTGGTGTTGCACTATATATGGGTGTTGTCCAGGACTTGTTGCTACTGCAGGCCATGTCTACCAACAGTATGTTACCCCCTGTGGACACATTCCACAATGACAGGATGTTAGTTGCCATGCAGGTGTGTGACATACCCTTTTAATATCCCATCATGTTCACCCCTGTGAGACCATGCATTTCACAGCAACAATACATGCACATGTACAGCATGCATTCAGGGTAGGTGTGTTAGATGTGTGCATGAAATATAATATCACCATTACATGTCCGGTGTGTTGGCATGCATCTACATAAGACATATTTACCATCTTCAGGCTGCTGCCTTGCTGTTACCCCAGAGGGACCTACATAAGTGGGTGAGAGATGCAGGGACCTACATAAGTGGGTGAGAGATGCATTGTCAGTGGCCACACCTGTGGCACTGTTACAGGCTGGGTGCAGTACTACCATACATCAACCACAAATTCACACAATACTACCACATCTGGACATATGTTTATCACTACAATGCAGCAACACAATATTTGTATGACATATCAGATATGGATGATCTACCTGTACCCCTGTGGATATTTACACAACAGTGGTCTACTGATGTGCCCTGTTTCTTTACCTGCATGATCCTCGGCTGTTGTGTGGGTGACACCCACCTCCACGAAGGGGTCCAGTGATTGATGGTGTTTCCAGGCAGTCAGGTACCACGAGGCTGGCCAGGAGCTCCTCCACATGTGTTGGGGAATGGATGGCATGGCCCCCCTGTGGCAAGGTGATCCCCCTGGACTTGCAAAGCAGGTCGCTGCAATGATGCCGGACCTGCTCATAACTGCAGTTATGCAGGTCGACATCATTGACCGTGTGGACAAGATTGTTCCACATGGAGGTCCGCTCCTGCTTTTCTTGAGCTGTCCTGCCAAACAGGACCTGGTAGTGCAGAACCGGGTGGTTTATAGGTTCATAGGTTCATACTAGGCTATTTGCCCTAGGGCATTTATAAGCCTAGCCAGAGTGTGTTTGGTTTTCGCCACCCATTTTAAATTAATTTTGCTATGCCCTTTTTCGAGGTTAGTATACTGTGCCTCTGTCTAACAGTGACACAGAAGTGATACCCAGGGTAAACCTACTATCTCCCATCCACTCATCAAGATTCCTCTTGAAGAGAGTCAATGAGGGACTCTGCCTAACCTGGACTGGGATTTTATTCCAGAGTGAAGGGAGCCTCTGGGTTATGAATCTGTCCCTCCAGCATGTCCTATTTATTTCAGTGCTGAGGTTCAAGTCTCTTGCATAGCTCGATGGGATTTGGATTTTCTGAGGTGCAGTATGTCCATTAATTCGGGTTGGACATGGCTTTATGTCAGGCACAGATCGCCTCTGAGCAGGCGGTATGCCACTGAGTAGAGCTGGAGTTTCTTTAACCGGGCAGCATATGGCATCTGTTTGAGCCCTTTGATCCTCTTGGTGAGGTACTTTTGGGGTCTTTCCAGTTGCTGCAGGTGTCTGGTAAGGTACATCCCAAAAGGGGCATTGTACTCAATTATGGGCCTGATGAGGGATGAGTAAAGAGGCCCAATGACCTCCCCTGATCTAGATGTGAATCCCTTCATGATTAGGTGGGCTATATAAAATGTTTTTCTAACCACTTTGGCCACGTGGTTGTCAAATGAGAGATTGCTATCAACTTGGGTCCCCAGGTCCCTAATTACTTCCAGATTAATGGATTACCACCTGTGTGGTAATTTGTGGGCACTTTGTTTTTGCCAAAGGGGATAACTATACACTTCTTGGCATTTAGCTTGAGGCCATGGCTCTGGAACCAGTTGTCTGTTTCTATGAGGCCCTTTTGGAGGATGCTTGTGTCGGCTGGAGAGTCGATTATAGCACCCAGTTTGCAGTCATCTGCAAACTTGGTCAGCCACAGTCCTTCCGTGTTGGCCTGTACCTCCGAGATATATATACCGAACAGGAGAGGTCCCAGGACTGAGCCTTCTGGGATGCCACTTGTAACTGGTTTGGAGGCTGACATGGCTCCAGCAATTCTAACCATGTGGGTTCTGTCCTTGAGCCAGTTTGCAACCCATCTAGTGACATAGGGGTTTATATTTAAACTGGTAAGCCTATCTATAATGCCCAAGTGGGGTATTGTATCGAAGGTTTTTGCGAGGTCCAGGTAGGCTGTGTGGACCACCTTCCCCTCGTCAATGGCCTTGGTAACTGTTTCAAAGAAATTGACCAGATTTACGAGGTAGGATCTGCCCTTAACAAAGCCAAACTGGGTAGGATCTAGTGTCTGTAGGTCCCCAATATCTTTTTTTATGAGGTCCATGATGATCCTTTCCATAGCTTTGCAGACCAACCTAGTCAGGCTTATGGGGCGATAGTTTCCAGGATCCGTTGAGGCACCACCTTTGTGGAGAGGGACCACTGTTGCTGTATGCTACTCTTTGGGTACATATCCTGTGGTAAGGCTGAGATTGAACAGTAGTTTTATGTTTGGAATTAGCTCTTCTTGGAGTTCATGTAGGACGCAGCCCGGGACACCATCTGGTCCCATTGATGCTGTGTTTTTTGCTTTGGAGAGGGTGGCTCTTACCTGAGCATCTGAGATGTCAGGGAGGCAGCACTCTGCTGGGATAGATATTTGCCCTTTTGGTGGGGAGGGGGGTAGTTTGCACTGAACCTATCAGCTAGGATGTTGGCAATGTCTGTGGGTTCGGTGTATTTTTTGTCATTTTGGACCAATTCTGAGCATATCTGGGAATTCCCACCCAGGTTCCTAACATAACTAAAGAAAGCCTTGTGATTATCCTTAGTGTCCTGTGCAATTTTTCTCTCGAAGCTGGCCTTAGATGATTTTATGAGTGCCCGTAGTTTTTTGCTAACACTGATCAGAGATGCCTTCCCTTTTTGGGATTTTGCTCTATCATGTAGTAGCTTCCTCCTTCTATTGTATAGTTTGTTTATGGCTGGGGTCCACCAGACAGGACGTCTGCCTTTGGAGGATTGGGTCTTGGTTTTATTTGGGATTGCATGATCCATGCATTCCTGAAGGTGTTCATAGAATGTGTTTATAAAGGATTCTGCGGTCTGGGCCGTATTTTCCACAGGCCCGGGGTCTTTGAAGGATTCCACCTCGGTTTTGAGGAGTGTGAAATTTGCTTTAGAGAAGTTTTCACTGGGCAGGGGGTGGGGTTGGAATGTGAATATCCAGTGAGATTAGTTTATGGTCTGATCTTACCAGTGAGGGATACACTTCTGGTCTGGAGCATAGATTCCCCATGTTGGTGATGATCAGGTCCAGTATGTTTTCCCCTCTTGTGGAAGTGGTAACAAGTTGTTCCATAGCGTTTGAGTTTATAAATTCTAGGAACCTTTGAGCTAGGGTGTTGGAGCTAGAGTAATGCTCCCAGTCTATGTTTGGGTAGTTGAAGTCGCCCAATATAATGGTGTTTGGAGAGACCTTCATATTTTCCAGTGTTCTCAGGAAGGCCGAGTGGGGTTCCTGGGTTTGGGAGGGTGGTCTGTAGCAGGCTATAAACTGGAAGGCAGTTTTACCCACTGTTAGTTGCACATGGATAGTCTCTGATGCTTCGTGTTGTGCCACCAACCTGGTGGTGTGAGTATCTTTGACGAATATTGATACTCCCCCTCCTTTTCTGGTTCGGTCCAAGTTTTGGGGC
Organism: Protopterus annectens; assembly: GCF_019279795.1. Classification (NCBI taxonomy): domain Eukaryota; kingdom Metazoa; phylum Chordata; order Ceratodontiformes; family Protopteridae; genus Protopterus; species Protopterus annectens. The sequence goes on along the minus strand of NC_056744.1, from coordinate 424,857,485 downwards.
CGAAAAGCATGGTATGAGGTATAACCTGACAGTGCTGTGGTGCTCTCGGGAGCCTTGAACCAGGTTTCTGTTACTGCACAGATATCGATGTTCTCCATGATAAGGATAGTTTTGAGTGCATGCATCTTGAGGTTTAGACTTCTGGCGTTGAGTAGCATTACTCTTAGTTTCTTATCCCTTGTGATACCTATAGAGGTGGGTTTGTCTTTTGAGCCTTGCCTAAAAAAGGCACTATGGGGGTAGCAAGAGCCTTTGCCAATATCTGAAAGCCCAGGGGTATGATGACATAATTCTCCTCTGTGGAATACACCAGCAGCCTGATGTGTGCCATCTTGTCTGAAAAACATGAGGATAGGAAAAGGCCTGAGCGACTCATATGGTAAAGTTACCACAGTTCATAATACACATCTCTGTCACCCCCCCCCCCCACCATATCAGCTTCAACAGACTATACACACAGCTCATTAGTTATGGCTACAGCTTAACTACCATTTGGACAGATTGTGTAGTGTACCACACCTTCTGCTATGTGATTGTAGCCATGTCCCTTGTGTGGACACTAACATTGCTGGCCTATTACAGACTATTCACTTGCATGCCATTGTCAGGGTCACTATTGTTACATATATGCCAGTGGTATGGCTGCTCTGAAATTGCTGCACATCTAACAGTCTGTGTTATAGGGGGGGTTCTATGCATGCTGTTGGACATGTACCAGGATTGTGTAGACTATTACTACCACTATATGTACTATGACAGTGACACAATAACATGTATATGTTTCATTGGCCAGCTGATCCACCTCTCCACACCCATCTGACCAGGATATCTGGCCACATCACATGTGTGTGCCAACCTGGGGCCTCTTTGTGTACTGTTAGAGCAATATCATCAGGTGGAACCACACAGGGGATATTGGCCCACCCCCCTCAGGGCACACACCAGCATGTTCCTGTCCCCTGAGCTCAGGTCTAGGGTCTGTTCCATACCAGGCTCCACAGACACATGAGGGATGTGCTACATCAGTCTTAGGCACCCAGTACACATTCACACAGCCAACATGCTCCTCCTGCTCAGCCACCAGACCTGGCACCTTCAGGATGTGAACTGCTGTTGTGAGTGGCAGTTGGTGGGAGCCTTGTTCTCATTGTGCCCATATTGGGGACCATGGGGCATCCACATCACGGACCACACACACCATCCACAGTGTTTACCCACCACATGTGTCACATACCACCCCTGTAGACTGTCCTCTATATCTACCAATCCTGACCACCTCCACATGTGTATCTGCCATACTTCCCTATATTCCCATTGTATACTTCACAGGTGGGGACATTGTGGTGCTAGGACAGGAGTAACATGTGACATACCCATCCATGGTGCACACACTGCCAGCTGTAGATATCTGTGTGTATTGCTATGTGTGCTGCTGCCTCGCACAAAGCACACATCACTGTGGTAGTGATATAGGGGACATGTCTTTCCATACATATCTGTTTGTGTGTGTGTTTGTACAGATGTAGACATTTGCATATTGGTATTTCTCTATATGTGTGTAGATATATGTGACTTCATATATATGTGCACATATATATGTCTACACATGGATATATGTATATTTCTGGACATACATGCTGATATACTTTTATCCTTAGATATTAAATCTGTGACATATGCATACCTATATGTGGGGTACATTCAGACATCAGCTCCACAATCTCACAACACCTCCCTGCACAGCTGCACTGTTCTGCCTTGCTACAACACAGACAAGTGATATATATGGACAAGGCCTGACATTGGTGGGGTATATGTGGGACTTGTTTGCAGATAACTCTATTACACACCTATGGCATTCTGCCATGCTACATTACAGATTCACCTGGGTATCCTGCCAGCGGTGGTCCATGGCTCACACATGTCCATCATACTGGCATTACTTCCACCACTGGCTATTGGCCACATCATATGCATATTCCCCATTGCACAACACACACTATGATGCCTTACATCCTGTCTGTCAGTGCTGACGTGCACAGTTAGCAGCTATGGGTCTCTACCCACAGGGACAAACACTATTGTCCATAGCAGTTGTTCAGTTGACCATCATCACAACAACACCTGCTGGCACATATAACGCATTCCACATCATCTATCACAGTACTATGGACCAGGTACTACATTCTAATACATGCACGTATACTTCACATACCTGTTGTGGGAAGTATGTATTACTGACTGGCAGCTGCATAGCTGGGTGCATTTTCAGCTGTAAATGTTGTTTGCATTTTTTTATTCCTTTTTTTTTTTCCTTGCTTGCTTTCTTTCTCTTTCCTGTGAATGGATTGAGCTGTTTGATGTAGATTGCAGCCTGGCCTTAGTAGGTGATGCACTTGATCAGGTGATGGCCTCTGCAACAATCAGTGTCCTACACTTGCTAACTGCATGCAGCTTGCTGTGTAGTACTTCCAATTACCACTGTCATGGCAACCAGCTACTATAAATACCTACATCATGTGGGCGTGGTCCCTTTACCTTTCCTGTGTGATGGACATCCTTCCTGTGTATGGGCATCAGTGTTACAGACAGCAGGTAGCAGTACCTCTTCCAGGGAAACCGGCACACTTAGGCCAGATACATATTTGTAGGAGGTTCCAGAACTACAGGCAGAGTGTGAGTAGAGATGCAAGATCGGTGCAGGAGATCAAGCAGGCAATATGTCTGATGTGTGATCCAGGAACAGCTTGCAGGGGCATGCACAAGCACTCCTGCACTAATCCTGCACAGACGAAGCCCTTGTATGCAAATCACCCCATTTGCAGGAGAAATCCATGCAAATGAGGTGATTTTGAGATCCAGGAAGCAGGCGACCAGCCGTGCAGGACTAGTGTAATCAGCAGAAATGTACCTGGTTAGTGACTGAGTACATGTCTGCAAAATCCAAAACAAAGCTATGACAGCTCCAAATAAAGGCTGCATATCATGTAGTAAGCATGCCAATGGCCAAGTATAAGGCCATTGGCATTGCAAACATACAGAAATTAAAAAAATCAACTATTATTTTTTTTTAGCCGATCTCGGCTGTTGAAGCGTAGGGCAGCAGCGAGCAAATGGGATCGGGGGGAATAACAAAAGGAACCCAAAGTAAGCATTCTAACTAAAATCAGTATTCTGCCATGCAAGTCAATGGCAGGCAGAATACAACCTGGCCAGTGAGTAGTGGTTGCTAAGCGGGGAGGCTCAACGTGAGACATGTAACTATGCATTAGCAGGCAATCCTATGTAAATGAGGGGAAGTATAGTGAATCCCAGTTTTCCCCAGCATGTGAGTCAGGTCCCAACAGTGTAAGAGTAGGAATAGCTTGTGCAAGCCTAGGAGGTAGGTGACATCATGGGGGTGTGTGGCAGGCATACTTTAAGCGGATTGGAGCCCTGTGGCTCGGGTGTACTTCTAGCTTAGCACAGCTAAGCTAGGGGGGTGTGTCTAAACCTGCCAGCACTCTTTACAAAGCCTAAACAGATGTGCGTGCCATGCACCAGGTTGTACAGGAAGAAAAAAGAAGTTAAAACAGGAAATAGCAACAGTTTGCACATTTTTGCACTCTGTTTGCACGGCGCACACACGGGCTTAAACAAGAAGGCAATGGGAAGGGAAAACAGCAGTAGGAAGTTAATCAAGGAGAACTAGCTTAGCTGGCAGGTGAAATGTATCAGCATCAGCCAATTACACAGGCAGCAGAACAGCCCAGCCCAGAACACTACTATAAACTAAGCAAACACCTTCCCCTCTGGTTTTTCCCACACTCTACACCACTGGTGTATACAAGCGGGGAAATTTTAACTAATAAACCTACAAAATGAGAAGGGCTGTAGCAAGCAACATAGAACAACAGGCGCAAGAAGCTGAAGGTGGTGAGGATGTGAATGCTACCGAACAACCCACAGTGAGGAGATGGAGAAGAGTGTACAGACCCAGGGTAACCTACCAGAGGCTACATGAGCTGGAGATAGTGGAGCACTATAGGGTGGACAGAGACCTCCTACAGCAATGTGTTGAGCTGTGCCGGCCTCGACTGTCACACCAAACTGACTGAGGGAAACCAACTCCAGTGGATACCAAGGCATGTGTAGGCCTAGGTATACTAGCCACAGGTACCTCTCAAAGCACAACTGGGGATATCATGGGGATCTCACAGGCATCAGCATCCGGAGTATTTCACCAGTTCCTGGATGCCATGGCAGCACATGCCAGTGAGCCATATATTTCCTCAACACCCATGACGTGTTGACCAGCAATATAAATCTCTTCTACCAAATAGCAGAATACCCTGGGGTAGTGGGTGCTATAGACTGCATGCACATATGCATCAAAGCACCACCCGGTGAGCAGGGAAGGGCCTGCATCAGCCACAGGGGCATCCCCTCCATCAACTGCCAGGTTGTATGTGATGCCCAGAGAATTATAATGAATGTGTGTGCTGGCTGCCCTGGAAGCTATGATGATTCCCACATATGGCATCTGACACAGCTGTACCAGAGATTTGCCAATGGGGACATCCCCTATGGTCACCTAGTAGGGGATGCTGGGTACACACTGGAGCCGTGGCTGATGACACCAATCAGAAATGCACACACACCTGAACAACAACGCCATAATGAGGCACACACACACAAGCCAGACATATAATAGAGCATGTGTTTGGGATGTTCAGGTCATGGTTCTGGTGTCTGGACACATCTGGGGGAGCCTTGCAGTATCCACCAGCTACATGTACCCAAGTTGTTATGGTATGTGCTATGCTACAAACTATGACCCTGCAGAAATAGCTGCAGCAAGAACAGCATGGGGCAGGGCAACACAGCCCCCCACCAATGCCAAGGCCTGCACAGGCACAGAGTGACCTGGAGGAGGAACAACCTCAGCCTGCCCCAGTAGGCAGAAGGAGGCATGCCCAGTATGCCCTGGCCTTGGCAGAGGCAATGCATAGCACATGCACTGACACAGTAGGGCCCAGGGAATGGCACTTCTCTCTGACTCACACATACAGCAAAAGGGATGCCAAACATGACACTACCTGTGCTCAACCATGTACATGGAGTGTACTATGTGCATCTGACATAGGCAGCCCACCAGTACCATCCACAAGTCTGGCACACCCACAAGGTAAGTCAATCAACCTACCAATTGCCAAATGGAGTAGACTGTGTTGTTACCTATAGCTATGGTATGGATGTGAGCATGCAAGGGAATTGGGTGGCTGAATGTTATGGCAGCAGACAGTAGACACCCATAGTGGCACTATGACATCTGTAACACATACTGGAGTCAACATAGTAGCCAGTACCACACAGGGTGACAAAACCCACTGCAGGAAATGTGCTGGCCGACATGTGTGTCCATATGACCCACACATGCCAGTCAGGATGGTTCACATACCCAACAACAGTCTCAGCCAGCAAGACAGGTGTAGACAAACCCAAACAGAGCCTGTGCCATGGCCCCAGAATGACGGCTATGATTAACTTCCCTCCCAGCCCTACACAGACAGACCACAGCAGGCAGGCAGTGGGATGTTAGTTCTGAAGGGTAGAAAGTCAGACAACAATATGTAGGGCAACCAAAGCCATGATCTGTAGTACACTGGTATGCCTCTAGTCAGCATGATAGCAATACAGAATGAAATGGAGTACCTGACATACCAATACAGTCATAGCAAATGTGTGCAAGTGTCACGTGTGCCCCCCACGTCCTACATAGTAATGTGATAACAGTCAGGTGTGTCCCCCAACCCTATGTAGAAATATAGAAATACTCAGGTGTACCCACCCATCCTACATAGTAATGTAATAATAGTCAGGTGCCCCCCCTCACTCCTGTGTAGAAATGTAGAAACAGTCAGGTGTGCCCCCCCGCCCGCTATGCAGAAATGTAGTAACAGTCAAAGCCAAATGATTGATGGATACCCTGCAAAGACAGCGTGCTACCTGTCAGTGTAAAACACAAAGATCAGCACTGCAGCACAAACTACCTGTACACGGTCCACACATTCAATACAGACAGCCATACTGGGCATGCTCACACACTTAGAGAAATGAAGGCAATGTCAGTCAACAACATACTGAAAGGTCATACTGGGCATGCTCACACACCTAAACACATGAAGGCCATGTCTGCAAACACCAGTGGACCAGACATTTCTGGCAGTTGCAGTTGTTAGTGCAGACACTCGTCAGTATGCACCACTCATGCTTGCACACCCAGTGGATAGGAATACACATATGTCAGGCCAACACACTATAATAAGCCAAAGGTAGATGTACATAGATGTGTGGAAGAGGCTGACTGTGACAAGGAGCCATCTAAGCCTGTCCCACCCAGCACACAGCCAAAGGGCCCCAAATACATGAGGTGCAGATGTCACTCACTGCAGATACTAGCTACCAGTATCTGTCAGCATCACAGACAATGTGGTGGACATGCCAGCTGTGCAACATGACTGTACAAGGAAGTAGTCATCTAGTGGCTGTATACACGTACCTGTGAAATATGACCCCATGTGTGCCTGCATGTGGCATGTCAGTCCCTAGATGAATGGGTTATGGCCCATGCACACAACACCCTCCCCATAGCCCTACTATGACAAATCTGCTGAGTTCATCCAATGTGAAATACACCTTTGGAAGTATTGTAGCCCAGTAATCTCCATGGCAAATCCCATAACTGCGTACTGCTCTAGTGTGATAAACTACTTAGGTAGGAGTTCTAACCCCACACCTAGTGAGTGTGTGTGTGTGTGTGTGTGTGTGTGTGTGTGTGTGTGTGTGTGTGTGTGGTGTGTGTATGTCTGTCTGTCTCTGACTGTGTAGAGAGCAATGCCCTTTAGGGTAGCCACACTCCCTACAATACATATACTTAACTTTGGCAAGGCTTCTGATGTCAACCTCCTAGTAATACACCTCTGGGAAGCTGTAGCCCAGTAATCTCCATAGCGCATCCTGTAACTGCATACCACTGTAGTGTGATAAACTAGTTAGGTAGGAATACTATTCCCAGACATGACAACTGTGTGTGTGTGTGTGTGTGTGTGTGTGTGTGTGTGTGTGTGTGTGTGTGTGTGTGTGTGTGTGTGTGTGTGTGTGTGTGTGTGTGTGTCTGTGTCTGTGTAGAGAGCAATGCTTTTTGGGCTAGTCACACTCCCTACAATTCAAATGCTCAACCTTTGCAAGACTGCTGATGTCATCCACCTAGTAATACACCTCTGGGAAGCTGTAGCCCAGTAATCTCTGTAGTGCATCCTGTAACTGAGTACTGCTGTAGTGTGATAAACTAGTTAAGTAAGAGTTATATTCCCAGACATGGCAAGTGTGGATGTATGTATGTTTGTGTGTGTGCTCCTTTGTCAGTGTAGGGCGCAATGCTTTTGAGTCCATTCACAGACACTACAACCTCCAATGGTCCACTTTAACAAGTGTGCTGATGTCATCAACTGTGAAATACACCTTTGGGAAAGAGATAGGCCAGTAATCTCCATAGCGTGTGCCATAACTGCATACTGCTGTAGTGTGATTCAGAACTCTGGTAGGGTTCTATGCCCACCCATGGCAGTTCTGGATGTTTTGTGCATGTTTCAATGTCTGTGTAGGGAGCTATGCATTAGAGGCTAGTCACACTCAGTACATTTCAAATGCCGAACTTTGGCAACCTGCTGATGTCAGCCAATGTGTCATACACCTTTGGGGAAGGAGACCTCCAATAATCCCTGTAGTGCATCCTATAACAGCTCCATGCTGTAGTGTGATATAGATGTCTGTTAGGGTTCTATACCCACACATGTGGTTGTGGATGTTTTGTGTGTGTTCCATTGTCTGTGTAAGGAGCAATGCATTTTTGGCAAGTCACACTCAATACATGTCAAATGCCCTACTTTGGCAGTACTGTTGATGTCAGCCAATATGATACACACCTTTGGGGAAGGAGTACTGCAGTAATCAGCATGTCGCGTACTATAACTGTGTAGTGCTGTAGTGCTGTAGTGTAACAAACTCGTTAGGTAGGAGTTCGACTCCCGGACATTACAGGTGTGTGTGCATGTGTGTGTGTGTGTGTGTGTGTGTGTGTGTGTGTGTGTGTGTGTGTGTGTGTGTGTGTGTGTGTCTGTGCGTGTGTTTGTACCTCATATCCTATGTAGAGGTGGGTGTGTGTGTGTGACACCTGGGTGCAATGTGTAGTGGGTTTTGCAATTTTCTTATAGGGTGGCCCTAGTACATATCACAATGTCCACTGTACAGGGATAACAACTATGAAATAGCCGAGAGGCTAAGTTGCATATCCATACCCATACATGTGACATCAAGGCCAGGCAATCACAGTTAGCAACCCCAATATTATCTAGAGCACACTCTCAACACATGTCTCATACACACACACATGCCGAGGCAACAGCCAATATGTGTATAGTACACTGCATTTTGGCAACTGATAGTAACTATGGTGTGAATGCAGTGGCCTACAGAGGGCATGGCACCCTGTCCATCAGTACAATAGGCACATAACTGCAGACAGTGCACCCTCAGTATGTTTCCCAATGGATGCCTGCAACAACTGTGGTTCCATCAAATGTGATCCACAAATGACATACCATGCCTTACACACATGCCCAGTATGGACAGATGCCACTGACACCAAGGAATACCTGTAGCATGCTATCAATGTAGGTGCAGGGTCAACCTGATGTGGGTGGGACTGTCACATCTGATAATAACATTCTGCATACACAACATAGGCCAGACAAACCAGGTACACTTCAACATGCCACTGTACATGAATGTGGGATGTGTGCACATCCCAAACACCATCCATGTCATGGCGTATAGAACACACACATGGCAAGCATTGCACAGCACTGGCCATGCAGTGTATAGAACACACACATGGCAAGCATTGCACAGCACTGGCCATGCACAATAGTAACCCAGGTGACTGGATGGTGAATAATATACCCACATGTGTAGGTCATTCCAGACACTACACCCCCTAGCCATAATGCATACCATTCACATGTGGCCTGATGCCAAGGTATACCCCTCATCTAGCCTTGTACAGCCATCTGGCACCATCAGCTACTATACACCCATGAAGCAATGCATACATGCACACCGGTACTAGCACTCTGTGTCTGTGTGTGTGGTGTATGATGCTTCTGGCCACCTTCACACCCAGTACCACCCCCATTGGCATACTGAAGCATGCTCTCTAATGTCAGAAACTGTCACATACCCTTTGACCATAGAACCCCAGGATAACCTCTGTGGGCCAATTGATACCTATGCATTACTGTATTGTGGCAAAGTAACTGGGTAGGAAGTGTATCCGTTACCCTGCCAAGTGTGGGAATGTGTATGAGTCCCTTAGAGAGTGTGGCTGTGTTGATGCTGACATCTGTTCATGTGGACAGGTTCATGTGCTACACCTACTGCATCGGAACAGTTTTGCAAATGGCACTTACCAGCACATATACCTCTGGACAGCTCACCAACATGTAAGCTATGAGGCGCATGCAATAACTGCATACACATATGATAGCTATGCATAGTCAGTCAGATGTTGGAAACCCTGTACTAGTAGGTGTGTGACACAAACATGCTTAGGTTTTAATCACCCACACATACTTTGTCACTGTCTGTCCCTCTCACACCCTCTCTAGTGGATATCGAGATGTACACCTGCTTTGCTTAGGCAGCAACTTGTGTTTTGTAAGTGATGGTCATGATCAGCTGATGGTCTCTGCACCAGCTGAAGACCTCCTCTAGCTGAGTGCATGTGGAACAGCTGTGGTAACATTCCCATAGCCAATTGCATGGAAACACACTCCAATATTTAGGAACATCATGTTGGTGTTGGCCCTTTACATCCACTGTGGGCAGGAACTAGATCTGTTGTTTGGCGAACAGCATCTCAGATGGATTATGGATTTACCTTTAACAACATACACTGTGGAAACAGGTCAACACACAGGAGGGGGATGTGCCTGACCTGACTACAGACTGTAAGTGCTACTATACTGCATGTGAAGTAATGTTGGTTTAACGGTGTGTGTGGATATGGCTGTCCTACATGTTGTAATACCTGCTGTGTCAGTTCTATGTTTATGAGGAATCTGAATCTGCAGGGTTGTCTGCAGACTGGGCAGTGTGTTGTGCCCTTGGTGTCATGTGTTACCCACAGAGCACGTATCTGTGAACTGCAGAAGGAAGTGTGAGGATTGCAATCTGTAGATGGTGAAAGCCATGACAGCTACTGACTTCATATCCCTCATAGGACACATGTTGCAACAAACCCTGTTACGACTGTACATGTATGAGGTTATCACAGCAACATGTCAATATTGGCCCTGTGTATCTGCTTCCAGCCACAATTCTGTCAACCTTTGTACATATGTCATGCATTAAGAGGTGCATATGTGCTGTACACCATCATTAGTGTCATCACATCTGATAGCAAGCCATTGAGATATCAGACTGCTACACATGTTATGTACAGTATGGGTAATATTTGACGACATTACCAGGACATTCTGTGGTCATTTTGTACAGTACTGAGGTCTGGTAACTATGGTGAATGTCGACAGTGTGTGTGTATTGTTAACATGTTTCCGTCTTATCTGATGCTACATGCTGCTCCACTGTATGTTACCATAGTGGTTTACATGCTTGTAGGGCCAAAGACACACATGCCCCATACCACAGACAGACAACACACCACACCATGGAGCATTCCAATATATGTAGGGTTAGTCTGTGAGTTGCACATATGAGGATGGTGTTGAACAGATAGTCCATATACTGTACTTTAATGCTAGTTTACCATATGTGGCTATGGCTGTGTTCACACTGGATGTGGTTATGCACCTTCACACAGGTGAATCTTACCCTGTGCTGTGACATGAATGCTGAGCCTGCTATATATGCAGGTAGATGTGCATTCCCTCATAGGAGTTGGTCAGTATTGAGCCAGTCTGCTTGTAGCCTGCACAGTGCATTCTTACATGTCTAGCAGCTTAGTGTACTTATCCGGTGAGATGTCATGTGGAGATACTTGCTGGATGTACTGCTGCCAGGTCTCCCTTAACAGTCATGTATGTCAGATAGAGCAGTGTGATGCTGTACAGATGTATGTCACTATCTAGTGGGTAGTATGTGGCCATGGCACCCCTGAACTAGCAGTTATTATGTGTCAGGCCAGACAGGGGTGTGTGAATGCATAACCTATGGTGGCATATGTATACCAGTCGTTATGTGTTATACTCATCTACATGGCTATTAACATCCCTATTGTCATACATGGTACACATGTTAAGCACTAAGGGGTTCTGTGTATGCCTCTGGACTGTAAAGAGTGATTCAAAATGTCCACATATATTGGCCAATATCTGTGCTGCAGTCCATGGGGGCATTGCGTGCTAGCAGTGGTACCTTACTAGGATGTCCTTAGGATGTCTGTCAGTAGCCAATGGCACACAAGTGGAAAGCAAATGTGACCCCCACACACACCATGTCTGTGAAGACAATCCCAATTACATTAGCAATACTCTACCAATATACCTGCTATACATACCTGACATCCACTTGCACTATGATGTTGGGACTATAGGGGCTGGTGTAGGTCTACACTCTGTGTCCAGAACATATGGTGAGAAGAATATCTGTACATATAATCATCTATATATATATATATATATATATATATATATATATATATATATATATATATACATATCAACATATATAGATAGGTATGTATATGTACATAGATATACATATACACACCCAGATATATACATATACAGAGCAATATATGTCTACACATATAGAGATAGTGATAAATACGCTCATATACGTGTGGATATCTACAGATATATCGACAGTAGTAGGTATACTTGTATAGATATCTATGCACATATAGTTTTTTATATATATATATATATATATATATATATATATATATATATATATATATATATATATATATATCAGCAGCACAACTAGGCACATCTGTGCACATAGGATGTGCATACATATATAGCTATATACACATATAGCTATATGTACTTATACATATACCTATATATACACATATGTATAGATGTGTATATGTACATATGAAGAGCAGGTGTACACATGGCCATATATATGTAGCACTATATGGTGGTGTGTCTACAGACATATGTATGTACATACCAGTGTATGCCATGTAGACATCTATACAACTTATAAGAAGTGTATACAACCATATTGCACCTGTCATGAGTAAACATCACGAATGGTTGCGCATAGCCTCCCACACATCATCCCGCACTATATATATCTACTATGCGTACATTATGCGATAAAACACCATATGTGAAGCAACAATTATATTAATGACAAGGACTACACACAATAATCTGTGGATGTGGAAGTCAAGTGTCCAAATACCACGCAATTTGGGTAATGACAGCTATACTGGTAACACAACAGCTGGGTCCCCACAGTCGGTATAGTGGTCATGTAAGTTAGGACTTGAGTAAAGGGCGATCAAGGAGTTCATGACCCGTGCAAGGGATGGCTCATTTGGTTGCAGAGCAGAGCAAGGTCTGTTGGATACAGAGTGTTGGCAGACAGTGTTTCCAGTGCAATGTAGGCCATACAAATCAGTATCACACCATTGCTAGGTAGGGGTCCAGTCGCCAGTTGCGTTGGCAAGTAACAGTGGGCATGTATGTGGATGGGTCTATAATTGTATTGTCAGGTGTATACATGCTCCCAGGCCACCTGTCCATGTGGCACAGGCACAATACCCAGTATAGTAACTCTGTGAAATGTGTTTTTTCCCCCCCCCGGGGGGCCCCCCCCCTTTAAAACCCCCCCCCCCCAAAAAAAAAACCTTTAAAAAATTTTTTCCCCAAAAAATAAACCCCCCCCCAAAATTTTTAAAAGGGGCCTTTTCCCCTTTAAAACCCCCTTTTTTTCCCCCCCTTTTTTTTTGGGGGGGGGGCCAAACCTTTTTAAAGGGAAAAACCCCCCCAAAACCCCCCCCCCAAAAAAAAGCCCAAAAAAAAAAAAGGGGGGTTTTCCCCCAAAAAAAGGGGGGGGGGCCCCCCCCCCATTCCCCCCCAAAAACCCCCTTTTGGGGGGGGGGGGGGGGGGGTTTTTTTTTTTTTTTTGTTTTTTGGGGGGGGGCCGGGGGGGAAAAAATTTTTTGGGGGTTTTTAAAATTTAAATTTTTAAATTTTTATATTTTAAATTTTCAAATATCAGGTTCCCAGGGTAAATAATGCCTATTTTCCATCTGCCATTAAATAAAAGTATGGGAACTTGAAGGGGTGTCCCGGCCCCAAAATATGTCCTTTTCTGGTTAGACAGGGGGGGAAACGTTAAATTATCAGGTCCTGTGCTGCACATGTACCCACAAAATTCAAAAAGTTTAAGAAAACCCAAGAATGACAACAGCTGAAGGCATCATTTGGATGGCACATACCCAAATATGCCCCCTTACCCTACAACGGTTTTGCAGGCTGTGGTACAGGGTTAAGAAATGTGATCAAACCATATCACCTTGTGGTAGGTCAGGGATAACATATATTTGGGCCCCCCGGGAACATTCACCCATTGTTGGAAGGTGTATTACTGGGAAAGGTTTTTGGGGAGGGAAAATATGATTGCCCATTTTTTCATAGGTGGGGACTTTTCCCATCCCTGTCTGCCTACACGGTTTTATGGATCAAAGCCTACCTCATTTTCCTCCCCAAGACGACCCCGTGGGTAGGGGTCCGGGAATGAGGGGTAATTATTCCCTGTTTTGCATTTTTGGACCACACCCTCCTGGGCTCCCCGGAACTCCGTACCTCCGGTGTGGTTGCACCAAAAACCCCTCCCCATTTTGCGGGGTCCAAATGAAAATGGGAGTTTGGGGTCCTACTTTGGGAGGGGGCCGGGGTTGTTGTTGTTGGGGCCACCCCCATGTTGTCCAATCCCTTTTCCACATGTCAGCCATGGGGCCCCACCAGGGTGGCCAATCCACCTTGGGGGTTCTTGGGGGCAACAAAAACACCCCCACACCCCCACCACACCCCCACACCCATTGTTGGGGCCCACCCCACACCACCACAACAAACACACACAAAACCAACCCACACCACACATCTCCTCTACCACCCCAAAAACAACAAACCCATTTTTCCCCCCCCACACCTTGAAACATACACACTTTGATACCATCATTCAAAAGTCCTCTAAATGCCCGGGGAAAAAAGGCCCTGTTTAAAACCTGCCGACCTGTTTTGGGGGGGTAACCTCTGTTTCATTTTGCACCCTCTGTATGGCAATGATGTGGGCCCCGTATGGGCTATTTGGCCCCCAAAAACCCCTGGGGGCATGTTTTGAAATTTACATGGGATAGCTCGATCATGTGTCAGCTATAATATGTGGATACCCCCGGTGTTGAAAACTTTGCACTGTAGAATACGGGGCTGGGTGCCCCCCACTCAGAAATATTGGTGTACCTGGGGTCTACCTTCCCTCTGGATGCCGATAAAACCCCATTTTATACTATTTGCTGCCCTTAACATGACAGATTCCGTGTGAAATGGGCCCCAGGGTTTCTGGTAAAACAGCATATGAACACCCACATCACATGTGCAAAATGGACACAAAAAACAAAATCCCCTTTTGTCTACCCCCCACCACTTCCCCAGAGTGACCATGCACAAACACACACACACACACACACACACACACACACACACACACACACACACACACACAAAAAAAAGGGGGGGCACAATGATCTGTCCCCCAAATTCCCCACCCCAACCGTATGGTACAAAAGGCATGCATTCCCCTCCACCATGCAAAATTTCTTTTTAAATTGTTGACTATATGCCTTTCCACGGAAAAACCCATGGCCAATTTTGCCATTTTCCCCCTGCCATGTACGGGAAACCCCCTGTTAACCCCTTGGGGAATGTGTCCCGTGTCATTTTCCCCTGTCCCTCTAAAAGCCTATGTTTTCAGAAACCCTACCTGGGATGATATGGGACTGTTGTCATTAAATGACCTGATTTACAGCTGTCAACATCAACAGAATTTTCAGAAATGCTTCCCTGACACCATCAGGAACCACTATGGGGTGCCCTTTTTTCTTTTCCCCCGGATTAAAATATTCCGTCATTAAAATTTTTTTGTGAGGTGCTGCTGACCACAATGCCCCCCATGTGGGGAATGTGCCCCCCACATGATGGTTTATCCCCCTGTTTTTTGTGTACTCAGCAGTCACTCTCATGGCAGGGGGATACCAGCATGGGCCCTCATTTCCAGTGTATGTTCCCCCCCTACACATGTTTTATTCTGCATGATTGCAAGGTCTACTCATGTGCATCCCATGGGGTTCACACAACCCTCACTATTGCAGTGTGGGTAGGGGTTTCAGCTCCACAGGTCTGGGCCTGACATATTGGTGGGCCCTTCCTACCATCCAGGATCCCCTGCAGTGCACTGGTGTTTCAAACACCCCCCCTCACATTTATCAGATCAAAAACCCCACAAGTGGCTTGCAGTGTTTCACTGCACCCCGGGAGCTTAGAAACCCGCTGAAAAGTGGACTACTGAATGCTGTATGCCTTTTATCTCAGCAGCAGTTGGCACCCCAAAGACTGGTGTTTTATATGGGTTTCAGGAAATTGTCTTGGCCTGTCTACCAACAAAGTTACCCCCCGTGGACACATTCCCCAATGACAGATGTTGTTGTTTCAGGTGTGTGACATACCCTTTCAATACCCATCATGTTCACCCCGTGAGAACATTTCCCCCTTTCACATTGTGCATTCAGGGTAGGTGTGTTAGATGTGTGCATGGAAATAAAACACCATTACATGTCCGGGGTGTTGGGATGCATCTACATAAGACATATTTTTCCCCTTCAGGCTGCCCTTTACTCAGGGACCTACATAAGTGGGTGAGAACATAAGTGGTAGAGATGCATTGTCAGTGGCCACATTTGGGACTGTTAACTGTGGACACCATAAAAACCCAAATTCACACAAACTACCACATCTGGACATTGTTTATCACTACAACAGCAACACAATATTTGTTATATATTATGATGATCTACCTGTACCACTGTGGATATTTCACAACAATGGTTCATTTCCCTGTTTCTTTTCCTGCATGCTCCGGGTGTGTGGGTGAACCCCCCTCCACAAAAGGGCCGTGTTGATGGTGTTTTGGAGGTCCCCAAGGCTGGCCCTCCTCCCATGTGTCGGGGGAATGGCCTCTTTGGGGGGAAAACCCCCGGACTTCGCATCCCCAATGATGGGGCCCGCTTATAACTGCAGTTATGCAGTCACATTGACCCTGTGGGGGTGTTCCACAGGGGCCTGCTGTTCTTGCTGTCCCAAAAACCTGGTAGTGCAGAACCAGGTGGTTTATGATGACATAATTTCCCCTGAAAAACCCGCAGCCTGATGTGCCATCTTGCAAAAAAGAGGATGGGAACAGGTCTGACTTTTTGGCAAGGTTGTTCATTACACCCGTCACCCCCTTAGTTATGGCTCAACAACTACCATTTGGACAGATTTTGTGTACCATACCTTCTGCTATGTGATTGTAGCCATGTCCCCCGTGTGGACACTAACATTGCTGGCCTGTTACAGACTATTCACTTGCATGCCATTGTCAGGGCCACTATGCTTACATATATGCTAGTGGTAGGGTGCTCTGAGATTGCTGCACATTGACAGTCTGTGTTATGGGGGGTTTTATGCATGCTTTTGGGCATTTCCGGATTTGTAGACTATTACTACCAACATATGTACTATGACAGTGACACAATAACATTTTTGCATTGGCCAGCTGATCCACCTCTCCACACTCATCTGACCAGGATACCCGGCCACATCACATGTTGAACCTGGGGCCTCTTCATGTACTGGGCCCGCAATCATCAGGTGGAACCACCCAGGGATGTTGGCCCCCCCCCAGGGCACACACCAGCATGTTCCTGTCCCTGAGCTCAGGTCTGGGGCTGTTCCATACCAGGCTCCACAGACACATGAGGGATGTGCTACATCAGTCTTAGGCACCCAGTACACATTCACACAGCCAACATGCTCCCCTGCTCAGCCACCAGACCTGGCACCTTCAGGAAAGGACTGCTGTTGTGAGTGGCAGTTGGTGGGGGCTTTTTTCTTGTGCCCATATTGGGGACCATGGGCATCCATCAACCCCACATGGGCCCCCCACACCATCCACGTGTTTACCCACCACATGTGTTCCCCCCCTGTAGACTGTCCTCTATATCTACCAATCCTGACCACCTCCCATGTGTATCTGCCATACTTCCCATATTCCCATTGTACTTCACAGGTGGGGAATGTGGTGCTAGGGGGATAACATGTGACATACCCATCCATGGTGCATACACCCCGCTGTAGATATCTTTTGTGTATTTTGTGCTGCTGCCTCCCAAACACACATCACTGTGGTAGTGATATAGGGGGCATGTCTTTCCATACATATCTGTTTGTGTGTGTGTTTGTACAGATGTAGACATTTGCATATCGGTTTTTTCTATATGTGTGTAGAAAATTACTTCAAAATATGTGCA